>NC_141822.1:7404748-7560582 GCF_982586985.1 Callionymus lyra
TAATATGATGGCACTATTTAGGTTGGCTTTTGATGTCCTCAGAGCGTCTTTATCCCCAGACTTGAAGGCAGAGTTCCGCGCTTTTAGTATTTTGCATACTTCCACAGTCATCCAGACTTTCTGATTTGCACGGATGATGATGCTTCTTATGTTGCTTATCAGAGCATTTGTGAACGTATGCTGACACAGATGTGGCGTACTCCTCAATGTTAATGGTATGTAAACACCGCAGAGATTATTGGGCATCTGACCCCGTCGGGCAGTCCTTTGTGGTCGGTGCCCCAAGTCTATGTGGTTTGTCTCCCCCAGTCTGGAGTCGGCGTCCTAATCAGTCCTAGTCGGACGACAAAGGAGGCGGATGCACACGTTAAGACTTTTCATCTCAGTCGGATTCAATGGTCAATCTGATTGGTCGAGTGCTAGGTTTACCAAGCTAATCAGTGCAGGACAATAAACTGGAAGTGACGATAGTTAACACTAGATAACCAGCAATGGATGAAACCACACTTGCATCGAAAACTACTATTGGCCGCATAATGTTCCAGTGGACTGAAACCGTTGAGGAGGAGCTGATCAATTTGATCGAGGAGAGGCCGCCGTTCTAAAACATGGTAGAGAAAAGCTACTGCAACCGAGTAGTGAAGGCGGACTGCTGGAGGCAGATTGGCGAAAGCTAAATATCCCAGGTAAGATTTTCCATTCTATCAAATTTGTGTGTACATAAAACCTGCGTAATGTATATGAAGAAGGATAGACGAAAATGTTTTTACGATCGTACACAAGTGACTCAAGCTCGTGCTAAATATGCCGTTTGTTATAATGTGGGTTGCTACGCTGTAAATTAATAGAAATATTTTGTGTAATATTTCAGATAAGAACGTTCTAAAAAAGAAGTGGGAGAACCTAAGCAGACAGTACACCCGCTATGTGAGGCAGTGCCCGTCCCGTAGTTCTGGAATAGAGGGGACACCGAGGTAGAAATGGATGTTGAGGAAGCTGCAATTCCTTGAGCCACATACTAAAGAAGCCACATACTAAAGAAAAGAAAAGCTGGTTCCCTTGGAGATCCCCTCTTGTGTTGCCGGATTCATAGAGAGGATGCAATAGGAGATGGAGGACAATATTGAATTTTCACCACATGCAGAATCCACAACAATTGAGCCAGCGATGGACTGTGCGTCCACTTCATCTGGAAGTTTTTTGCCTCCTGCCAAAAGAGCATGATGACAAGAAATGCAGTGGTGGAGAAAATCTGTGGACCTGATGGACAAAATTAACAAAATGTTGGACATGATAAACACGACGGAAGAGACTGAAAAACGGGAGATTTTTCAGTCCATCCAGTGGATTCAGAGAAAATATATCGAGGTGCCTGACCATCTGAGGCCTCGCTTAGAGAGGGCATTACATGCTGTACTGTATGACCTTGACAACCCTGAAAAATTATGTAAGTCGTTCAATAAAAGTTTTATTTTTTAAAAAGGAAGTGTCCCTTTTTATTTATTATACTTTCCTTAAACGAGCTAAAAAACAAGTTGTTTTGAGATGCCAACATCGAATAACAATAAAATAAATAATGAAAATATAAGTAATTGAAGAAAGATAAGAAATTAAGTATAAATTAAATAAATAAAATCCTCGGAGCAACAGGCTATAGAGGGTTCATGAATTATGTGCCAAGGTACATCACACCAGTATTATAATGTGAATGAAGCCGCTCAATGCATAGTACATTATCATAACATTGGAACACGTCTCTGCTCCATGAACTTATTTGTTTACCTTGATGTCTTGAATTGTTATCCTACTCACACGCGACCTCATGTGAGTCACCTTGCCCTAATCTACACATGGTAATCTGGTCCTCTTTTCAGATGCATCCAGAGTACATATCATAACATTGGAACACGTGTCATCACCTCCTGCTCCATGAACTTATTTGTTTACCTTGATGTCTTGAATTGTTTATATTGAATATATTGAATAAATTGAATTGTTTATTGGTACAGAAGGCCAATATTGCTGACAAGACTTTTAATGATCATTCTACAAAATCACAATTATTTCCCTATATCTTGATCCATTGAAAAGGCACTGTGCCAGACTCGGACATGTAGTAACCGCATCGCTCATCCCTGATCTTTTTGGCCCTTGTTGTTTCATTGTTTGCCCGTGGCAGGGAGGCTTGTTGTAAGGAAAGGTCTTGCCTCCATCTTCCTTCAACAATACCACTGTCTGGTCCTTCCTTGTCGACAATGTCTGCCCTGTAAACATCACTGCCTTCAGTCTGTAGAAAGTTATGCAGAGCACAACAAGCCAGGACAATCTTCTCCACTGTGGTAGTATTATGTTTGTTGTTCATGGTAAACAAAACATAAAAGCGGTTGGCCATGATTCCAAATGCATTTTCCACAACTCTCCGAGCGTTTGACAGCCTGTAGTTGAAGATGCACTGTTCTACATGAGACCGCGGTTTGCATACTGCTTTCACAGATACTCTGTCAATGGAAAGGCATCATCTGCCTCAATTCAGTATGGAGACATTCGGTCAGTTCCTGGGAGTGGTGCAGGGGCAGGAATGTTGGTGGTTCTGTTTAACAGGGTAGTCCGAGTGTGCATTCACGAAACACCCCAACATCAGAAATACGTCCATTACAACCAAGATCTACATACAGAATTTGTACGAGCTGTCAACCAGTGCCATCAACACAATGGAAAAGGTGTGTTTGTAATTGTAATACATTGAATGTTTATGTGTTTTCCACCCAGAGCACCCAGGCAATTTGGGAAGTTCCACTGAGCCTTGAAACCACTTAATACCTCACATTCACTGTGTCTGGGCACTGAAAAAAGGAAAAGTAAAGAAAGTGAAAACCTAATCTTTTCAGATTTCAGTATTATTTGACTGATCAATATTCATGGAGTTTGTAATTTATTTACAAATTGTATTTTCTATTTTTAAATCTCTGAACACCCCTGCCTTTTGAATGTATCTTTATATCTTATAGTAAAATATTTAAAACATCTACTTAAAGTGGGAGTTTGTGAGCATAGCGTAATCGAATCAGAATGTTCACTTTTTATAGCGTACACAAATTATTTCAATTACATTAATGAGAGAACTTCCTATTTATTTGAATATTTTTCTGACTAATGTTACAGATATAATTGTTTAGTACTCAACACGGTTTGCATGTAAACTTCAACACAAACCTCAAATCGTATTTTACAGCTTAATAACAATAACAATTTAAATCAGACATACCTTGAGTTATTTCTCATGTTGCACCTGGTAGATGGCCTCACAGGTTTCAGGGACAAGTTGACGAATTGTCGAGACACCCATTCGAGAGAGATATGAGGGTTAGATTAAAAATTATTATACACTATACGTATACGCCATACTTAAATGAATGCTAAAAAGATAATCAAAATATAAAGTATAATTTACTAGCTTCATCTAAGAGCTTAAACGTTTGAATACACATTCACAATCAACATTTCACTCAGACTGATTTACACTGTTTTCAAGGCAAGCTTGGAACGGACGTAGAGTCATGACAACGGGTATTTAAAGATGTTTGTCTGCCCTTTTCACATCTTGGGTCGTGGATCAAAAGAACGAAACAGGGACATACCCGTGAGGGGGGGACTAGGAGACAGGAACTCCCACCCAAGGACATTTGAATAATTAGAAAAGGAAACAAAGTAGGAAGAACTCTCCACAGGACATCATGACAAAGGGAGTTTGAAGGAACCAATAGAGCGATAGGGAGAGGACCTCTCGGCCCGGAAATTTGCCTTAAATATAGCGATATTTCTATCGTTCAGGACTGCTTTCCCGGAGCTATCGACCAGTAGAGCTGCCGGCAAAGAGCGTGTCCAATCGATCGTAAAATCTTTTATCTTTGTTTGTCTCGAATAACCGACCCGTTACACTCTGCATTGACCTTTTCTCTCCATAGAGCAAAGTATAAGACCCGGACGTGACGTCGTGTTGGAGCGACGGAAATATTTGAAATCAACTTGCTCGTTCATCTCCAGTTCCCGACACAAATTCAGAGAAGCCCCCTGAGCTTGCTACTGTGAGATCCAGGACTTCATCCAGGTAGTGCGATTTTTTTACAGTACACTTTTGTCCCCCATCTCGTTGCTTTGTTTCGAGGCATTTTTTTTGTGGGACGGGGGCAGCCTACGTCAGACCACACGGGACTGCCCGACGGCGTCAGACACCTGTCGATCCCAGTGGTGTACCCAGGCCTTTATACTTTATAAGTCTGTGTTTTGGGGCAGGAGCGGAGTGAAAGTATGATGTATTATATTCTATGTTAATCATTTTATCCTTTTTACAACTTTGTGTTTTTTTCCTTTGATCTATACTCTTTGCAATTATTTATCTCTTTGACCTTTCTTCTTTTTAATCGCACTTCTTGATCTTGCTTTTATTGAACTTCTGTACCTTTTATTGTCTGCTGTGAACTGGAAATCTAAGTTTGAGAAGTAGATTTTTTTATCCTACCAGGCCTGTAGAACTTTTTGTTAAGCCCCTCTGGCCACGGATGAAATTTTATTCGTTAAATTGAAGTTTTTTGAAGCAATTAAAAGCCATTTTTCTCATTTCATATAAAAAACAATGTGGTAAGGAAATAATCACAAAAAGTAGCATACATCTTTAAGCACAAATAGAAAAAGGTTTTATAGAGATGACAACCATTACATTCAGGATTGCACTTCTGCTGACAGAATTTCACCTTTAAAAATCGCAAAAGTACATGTACTATGAAATACGAAATATTCAACTCTGACTTGGAATGACGGTTAGTCCATTTACAAAAGCAGTGTTGAATCCTTATAGTCTTATTTTCTGCCCCAGAAGAGAGAAAGGTTTCTCCACTAGAACATGTGCAGAATAACTCACGATGAAGCTGAGCAGTGTGTTCCCCATGAAAAGATACAACTGGAAAGGAGAAGAAATTGTAAAAAAAAATTGAAATATAGAAATTAATATTTAATTCCTTACAAAGTTTATGCCTGAGAAGTGGATTGGAGTTTCCTGCAGGGTTAGGTATATGACCACAATAATGGGATGTACAAGGTAACTGGCAAAGCTTAGGTTTGAAATAGGAACCCACAAGTTCAGTGACAGGAAGTCCATGATGTACCCTGGAAAAAAGACAGCATTTCAACGCTACATCTAGATCTAATAGCCATTTAATTTTTTTAAGTCATTTGTTTCATATACATGTATATATATATATACACAGTATATATATATATATATATATATATATATATATATATATATATATATATATATACAGCGAGAGAGAGAGAGAGACAAAAGTACCATGTTCTATACAAACTATTCATAGCTTCAAACTTGTTATATTTGTGATTTGTTATTCAATAGGTTTGAGATAAATAAGAAGCACCTCCATAGCCTTCCTCACAGGCTAATATGATCCAGCTTACAGCAGTCACCCAGACCAGTCTGTGTAGTCCCTGGTAAATGGCATGGGGTGCTGATGGATGGTCTGGGGCATCTACAAGAGCATAGTAAAATCCAATCACTAGAGCCATGGCCAGCAAGGAACATGTCCATCCAAGAGCCACTTGCCACTTTACAAGGACAAAGAACATAATTAATGTGTGATTTAAGGGTGCAATGTAACAAATGTATTCACAATGAAAAATAGGTTTTTCAATGAAACCCTACCTTTTTCTTCAAAAGTTCTTCCTTCCTCTCTTTCAGGTACATTCCAAATAGGAAACCAATTAAAAATGTTCCATATCTGGAGTAAGGTTTCGTATAGTATAGATTTGCGTAGTCTGGTGAAAGCCTGAATTAGAGAAGTCATCAGATCAAATCATACATGCTGTGTTAAAGTACTACTGGTCTAATTTGTAGTATTAGTAGCTGTACATTCAAAGATAGCCTAAAGAAGTTAACTCCTCTTACCAAGTTGCTGACATAAACACAGGTAGGTGAAGAAGTGCCGTTAATATGGAACTAGTCAAAATGGACATCAGCAGCAGTGCTACGACTAAAGCCGCAAAAATACCTTTGCTTCTGTAAAATACATTTTAAAAACATATATATACATTATACATATACATATATATATATATATATGTATAAAAGAAGTAAACATACTTTCTATAGGCAAGAATCAGAAGAGGGGTTGTGGCGAAGCACTGCATGTCAAGAGAGAGGTACCACGTCCAAGGAAGACACTTTGTGGAGCAGATCAGTGATTAGATAAGTAGACAAATATAGCATCTTTAAATGGTTTGACTGGGTTCACTTACAGGTAAAGGCACTGTGAAGAGATTATTAATCAGCAGCAGGTTAGTCCACCAGTATTTCTCACAATTTATAAAATGTTCATTTAGCCACGAGTAAGGCCCCTTGTTGATCACAGATGTGACACTGACACCAAATAAAATCACAAACATGTGGAGGGGTTGTATCCTGAAAAGCATTTTAAAATTGGTTAAAGTGTCCAAGCAAGTTAATACTTTCTGACTCAACCTTATAATCCTCTTGAAATAGTAATCTGCCACAAGACCTACACTCATGGTGTCATCGTTCCTCTGGATTGAGCTCAGGAGAGTTTTGGCACTTAACATACCCCTGAAACACAATAATTTTAACATAGGAGATACATCAACGAACAAAATATTTTGAACTTCTCTGATTTCTCTCCTCCAAACCTCTGATTGTATCAGAGATAAGTTAACATTTGGTGTAAAAAATCGAAAATCAATCTTATGTTAATACAAACAATTTACCAAATTGTATTTTCGTCACAAAGAAAACGTTTTAGTGTGTTATCTATCCAGCAAAAGACGACAATACACATGGAGGCTATGTGTTTAACGTGTCAAGGACAGGCATATAGTTGAATGGTGACTCACCCAAATAGTAGGAAAGTATCCACACTTAGATTAATAGTCCCTGTCACAAACACCAGTGGGTTCTCTTTCAGGCCAATAAACCACACCTTTTCGTTGTCTGTGGTGGAAGAGATACTGTTCTCAAAATAGTGAACAACTTTGAAATAAGTATTGATCATGTTTTCATACCAAGAACATTGTTCAAAGGATAACTCAATGAATGTGCAAAAATGATCCCTATCATGCTGAGTGCTCTGATGCCTGTCAATGAATTGTAGACCCCTTTCACCGAGGGAGGCCTGCTGAAGAGTCCCTTGGTGGTTGTCTGTAGAGAGAAGGCCTTAAGAAACTGCTGCAAACAACGTCTTAAACAACTTTGCTTTGTCTTGATGTGATCTGAAAAGAAGCCAAACATACTAAATTAAAACATACATCTCACAAATTACACTTTCATATAAATGTGAACGTTAGCTCTCTCCAACTTACCGCAATCTTGGAGACTATCAGCATTTTTTTCACAATTTGACAAATTGTTGTCTCCATTGGTTGAACTTGTGATCAGTGAGGTAGGTTCTACAGTTGGTGCATACTTTCTGCTCTCTTGAAAGTCTTTTACTGCAGTGGTAAGTGTAGCAGCAAGAGGGATTACTACTATAATTAGGCAAAGGATCCTGTGGGAGAACATGAGTACAAGTCCACTACTGAAACAAGAACTCTTTGTTGATATGACAACAATGTCTGTACTTACAGACATGTGATTCCAGATGTCCCTGGATTTACTACTTTGGACAAACATTGCGTCCTCAACACACTCTGTGTAGAATCATTGACCAGAATTGATGGTAAAGTAGGAATAAGAGAGACTTCTCCAAACGTCATCACTCCTTCAAATGAAAAAATAGTGTGATCACCTTGATGCAAAATGCTCGTGTTACATGCACCTACTTGTAGTGATGTCGTAACATTTCACCCATTTCATCTCATATATAGGCAGGAGTTAGCAATCTTAGCAAAGGTCTTGCATTCATGTCTTTTAATGTTTTAATGCCCTTATTCATGTTCGGAGCAGCAGGGAGGCCTAGACTTTCCTCACCCCAATGTGTTCCCAGACCAGCTGAGAGACATAATCTCTCCAGCATTTCCTGGGTATACCTTGGTCTCCTAACGTTGGGACATTTCCTGAACACCTCACCAGGGAGATGTCCTAGAGTTATCCTAATCATATAATCAAGCCACCTTAAGTGACTACCCACTAAGCGGAAAAGCAGTGGTTTTACTCCGCATCTCTCCTGGATAACCTTGCTTCTGACCCTATCTCTAAAAGAGATCCCAGCCACCCTACGCAGGCCCCTGTGATCTTGTTTTTTGCTCAATACTCACGGTCCAGGACCATTAGTGAGGGTAGGGATGTAGATTGACCGGTATACAGAGACCTTTGCCTTTTTGCTTAGCTCTTTCTTTACCACCATGGATCGGTGTAGTATCCGAATAAGTGCGGAGAGGCCAACAGACAAATCAAGGTAGGGAAAATAGTGCTTTCGGTTAAAATGACCCCCACCATAACTGGAACATGGTTGAAGTTCTCCCAGATGCGGAACATTGGGAGTGGAAAATATCTGTACTGGTGACGTAGATAGAGCTAATGTTCGATTGTCTAGAAATCAGGTAAATTTGGGAACCATAACCATAACTTCGCCTACCAGGAAATGCCCATTGTAAACGATCAATAAATTGTTCTGAGTCTCAAATATTGTTGATGATGCTAAGCCGTTGGTCAATAAAACAAATTATCCTGTGACTTTCAAACTAATACTGTCGATCCTGTGGTCGTTCTGTCTCTCTGGGCCCCTCCTTCCACAACAGTGTAACACTCATTTTCACTGATTTTCATTGTTATTTTTTGAGTAGACTTTACTGTGTTAGATTTAAATTATTATATACGTATAAACATACTTCAATTAATGCTAAAAGATAATCAAAATATAAAGTATAAATTACTCGCTGGATCTAACAGCGGGAACGTTTGACTATACATTCACAATCAACATTCTATTCCAGACTGATTCACACTGTTTCGAGACAAGCTTGAATCAGAGTTACGACACCGAAAGTTTCAAAGATCTTTTTATCTGCGAATCACACCTTAAATTGTGTATCAAAGAACAAAGCAGGACACATCCGGGGAAGGGGGAGTGAAAGACGAAAGAGAAAGTGACCCCCGCCCGAAAACATTTGAATAATTTGATTACAGGAAAACAAATTATGATGTCTCTCAGCGGGGAATCGGTGACACAGGGAACTTGAAAGAAAATTTTGGACCGAAAAAGACGACCTCCCGGACGGGAAATTTCACTTAAATATAGCAAACTTTTTACACCTCGGGACCAGTCTGCCCGGGGCTATCGATCTGTAAAGTCGCCCCGCTAATGTAACTTCCGAGAAAACATGTAAGAATTTTTTTTTTGTTGACACAATTGACAGTCAGCAAAGGGAGGTAAAGTTACTGGTAAAGTCACTCCCTTGGCTGTTGTTTATGTTTGGTTGCAACCCTTCTTCATCCAAGAGGTTCAAAAGCCAGTCAACTGGACTGAATTTCTTTAGGAAGACGTTTTGCCTCTCACCACGAGATGCTTTTTCGATTTCAACTAACCTGGGGTTTAGGAGCCAGTATATATCCTGCCAAGAGAGAGGAGCAGAGAGCAACCGGGAGGGGTTTGGAACAATGCATGGACTGAAACCCATCGGGGTAGAAACCCATTAATGAAGTGAGAGGGTTGTTGACCGTCACTGTCCAGCAAAGTGTGACCATCACATGATACTTTTCTAGGGAGAGAGCTAAGAAATGCATCGTAAGTAGCTGAAAGGTTATGCCTTAAGTCCCAACCTCTATTGAGAGAAAGGTTTTCTAGCCTAGTATAGATGGCTTCTTTCACTCCTCTCTGGCCAGCAGCTGTATATTGCTGTCATCAAAAGCATGTCCTGTGTCCTTTAAGTGCAGATGGACTTCATACTTGGCATTTTTTAATGGACTGCTTCGATCTGATGTGAGTTCAATGTCTGCGTATGTTGTTATCATGTCAGAAAAGTTGAATTCAATAAGATCTTACCCCCATGCACCATTTGATGCACCTCCTTCTCTTTGCAAGAGTCTGGAACACAAATCCCCACAAAATAGAAAACAGTTCCCTGCAAAAGAACAACTTTGATTAAAATGTCTTTTGTATGTATCAATACAAAATAAATGTATTTTAAAATATGAAATAATGTTGTCACTGTATTCTGAAACAAACTGATAAACAGCAACGGAAAACCCAACAGGAATCAAGTTAATTGTACAATTACCTGGTTCAAAAACACTTTGCAGAATTGTCCTGAAAAAGAAGTTGTTTGGACAGAGCGGCATTCCTGCATCATGCCAGTTTGGTCCTCATTGCCGCCTAAGAAGTTGCTCCCGATCCTCCCGTATGAATCATACACTAATTAAGAAGAGAAACACTTTTGTATAAAAATAGAATAAAAAAAACATTCAACAGTCCATGTTGGGCAACAGACATTTCTTATAATTGTTACAGTATCAGAAAGGGGTTATGAAAGGTGTTAAATTAACATGGAACATGGAGAAGCTGATAAAAAAAAGAGAGCAACTCTCTGCAACATCCCTGATGGCATATCAAAACAGAAAAGCCCTTGATGCACTCATGCTGGAGAAAGGTGATTTATGCTCTATGTTTGGAGACGTGTGTTGTACTTTCATACCCAACAACACAGCTCTAGATGGAAGGCTGACAAGGGCACTCAGAGGACTTAGAGCACTTGCAATAGAAGCAAAATCATATACGTATATGTGTAGGATGGCTAGGATCGGGACATGGATGAAGAGGACCGGCTAGACTACGAGGAGGAACAGTCAGACCGACTGGTGACAAAGGAGAACAGTAAGACCAACTGAAGATGATGATGATGGACTGAACTACTCAGGAACATGGTGAAAGAAAGATGAAGGTCACACCACACCTTGTGTCACACATTAAAAAATCATATTGCAGGCAGACTATTATAGTTTCGGTCATACATATAGCGTGTGCAGGTAAATTATGATGGTATGTTGTTGGGAAGATGATGAATATTTGATAAAAGGGACCACTATTATGTTTTTGTTTTGTTTTTGCATGGAAGTGACCTGCAATAACTGCTCAGAACTCCAGACCTGCTTGACATGAAACCTTTCTCTCTGTGGTTCCTGACAAATGATTTCAAATGTGAAGTAAGTGAGTAATATTTGTAACATAGTGAACACAAACTTATAAACCTACAGCACATCCCATCATGGAAATAATCTAAAATGCAATTCTATGTTATTTTCTAGGTGAGATGGAGTGATGCATATCAGGTGCTGGACTAACCATCGGAGGTGGAAGGGGTCAACATGTCAAAAGCAGGTGAGATGGTTACATCATACACTCTTTGGTCATTAAAATAGTCATGTTTGGTAATAATGATCAATACATTTCTGTGGCAGGACGCACTGACATGCTGACGCTTATGGTCAAGGTTTTCTGGCTTCTGTTGTAGGAAACACTTGGTCGTGCCTGTCAAGGTGGAAGGTACCAACTGAAGAGTCTTTTTCAATAGATTTTACACTTCAGATGATCGGAATCATACGACTTCATTAATACAATATTTTCCAGGTTCTGTTGACTTTCAGACAAAGAGGATTCGACGTTGTTATGGCAGTAAGGAGACGGCAGGAAGTGAAAGATTCTTGACAAGGAGATGAACCACCTCTGGTCTCTGTCAAGTCGTTGTGATTCCCTGAAAGAGTTTTCTCTAATGGCAGCGTCACAGCAAGGTAAGAGTTTATTTAGCAAAATAGCACAGACTTTATTTTACTCATTCATAAACAATGTCAACATTATGGAGTTGAAACACCTACAAATATACAATATAGTCACTTTTACAGGACCTTTTAAGCATGTATTAATCCGCGAGAGCCTCTTGACTTCCGCGATGCGTGAACAATCAAAGCTTCAAAAAATTAAAATGAAGCATTTTTACCGATTTATATTCACTCTGTACCTCCTTAAAGTGGTTTGAGGTCGTTAAGCACAATCGGGGTTAGAATCGCACTGTTGACATTAAACATTTCAAGTGCGCTTCATAGTTGTAGAATTACGGTAGCCAAAGGACAACAGCAACATAACAGCAACAACCGGAAGTGACGTCGTGTTGGAGCGACCGGAACGGACTCCCTATTTTGACCGTTTTAGGCTGTATGTCTTAATACATGCATATTTGACTATAAAATAACTTGACTTGACTTGACACTTTTGCCCTCTAATGCATTGTGTGGAGCAATGGTAATATTTAGCATATTGAAAGAGCACCCCTTTCTTATTTGTTTATTTATTTTTCATTATTTTGTGTTATTTTGTGAGTTTTGTTAATTTGTATCATTCATGTGTGCAGAACAATTGTATTTCTATTTTTTGACAGGGACAGTGAGTTAAACTTTAGCAGGCACTATGGGCAGCTTTAGGGTCTTTGTGGGTCCGTTCGGCTCATTCGAGTCATTCGATGAAGAGCGATCATGTGCGAAGCAGCCGAGTCAAGTGTCTCTGTGTTTCTGTCTACAGGTGGGTGAATGTACGAGAAAGTTAATAAGAGTGACGCGAATGGTAATAATATGTCAGTGATATGCAGAAAGTGTGATAGTTGTTCGTGTGTTAGACTGACAAGAGGCGTCTGAGTTTGTGCATTACCCGTGAGAAGTTATTGTATTTAAATTAGAATTATGTATTGTATGTGCGCATGTGTGAGAAAGTTGTGAATGGTTATGGTGAGGCTGAGAATGGAAGGTTTGATAATAAGTGTCAATTTAAATATTGGTCCGTTCGGCTCATTCGAGTCATTCGATGAAGAGCGATCATGTGCGAAGCAGCCGAGTCAAGTGTTTCTGTGTTTCTGTCTACAGAGAAATAAAATTATCGAAACCAATGCATGCCTGGAATCTAGTTTATGGTTCTAAGTGTGCAACAATTGTTTTTCGGTTGAGTTTATGGTCATTTTAGTTAATTTAAATATGTCATGTTGGAAGTGACGGCAAGATTGCACCAGAGATCTGCTGCTGCTTATTTTCACCAATCTGATCGTTCCTTACGCCATACAGTTATGAAGTTTTTTTTAAATCTTCAATTCAGAAACTGACATCTTGCCAACACTCAATTCTGCTTTTCCACAATTTTCAACAGCATGAACAGTTTCTAACTGACTAAACATTGTGGATTTGATTTGATTGACTGCTCTTCAATGGACAAATCATTTTAAATATAGTTTAATTACTTACTTAATTTAAAAAAAACATTTGATCAAGGGTCTTAAATTGTGATCAATATTTGAGTTAAATTGAAAAGAAAATAATCCCAAAAGGTTGGGATAGAATGACACGCCTGTGTTTAGACACCAATAACTGCATTAAACAAATGATTGAAAAGTAACTTCAATTATTATCAGTTCATGTTCATCAGAGAAAAACCTATCACACTTATTCATTTAGACGTGTCTCCACACCTGATCTCTTGTATCACATCCCTTCATAATATTTATAAACTCCTGCAATCTTTGACGCACATTAAAGAAAACATTGTTAGCAACAGATACGAGTGTGATTTTTATTTTCAAGTTTGTTAGCCTTCGTTAAGATGGTCAAATGTATTTCCGGGTGCGTAGGAATGAGGTGTAGAAGAGTGTTAAAGCGTAGGTTGGGATGGCATCGTTGATTTATAAGAAGATAGAAACATATGCTTCTTTGACAACATGATGTGAAATAAGAGAAGATCCGCTGCATGCATCAGAAAGACAATGTCTTGGTTCAGGACTCAGAAAATGGAGAAAAGTAAAGATAGGTAAATCTACTTTTTAACTGAAAGCTGATGTATGTATCTGACACGGCAATATTTTATAAGCAGCTAAAATAATTAAAAGGAGAAGTTTGTGCATTGTTTAGAGGCACCAATATATTCAAGAATGTAGTACTTACTAGTAACTGCAAATTCTTTTGGATTTTCTTGGTGGAGCTCCTGAAGGAAAACATCAGTGTCATTCCTGCATTTGGTGAGTGCAGAGCAGCCCCCGATCAGCAGCAGGAACAAAAAGCCCAAAACCATTTTAATGTCTCTCTGTGGAACCAATGCAGAGAATTTCCAAGTAATACCTGCTCAGCTCAAAAATAATTTAAATAAAGTCAATGTTTACATGAAGGCTGTCTCTTCAAAACCTAATTATCCAGTACAAAAATAATTTTCCCAATTATTCATTCCATTTAAATGACAAATTAAAAAACATGTTTCTATGGTTTTTTAAAAAGTAAATTCTGCCCTTTAAAGAAAATATAGACGTATATCCAGTGATGATCAAACTGTATTGATACTGTGCGGATACAGTCACTTAATATGTGCTGGATTGTGATTTTACATGCAATGAGGCTTAACACAAACGTAAATGTATAGTATATATTTTCCTCCAAGTGTATAAAAATGCACTGAGGATGCTGGAGTGCAAATACATGCCAAAATAAACTGACAAAACTGAACATTAATAACAAGTTCCTGGTCATTCAGGATTATGAGTCCAATACAAACAAATCTTTATAAATGGATTAGTCAAATATTTACGTTACATATGTCAAACAACATTAACTGAATCCACAAGCCTCCAGCCAACACAATTAGTTATTTAAATTAACCAATCATTCTCGTTTAGAACGATAAGAAAGGGGGCACAGAAGGTCCTCTGGTGAAATGAGCAAGAATGGCTGAGGGATGTTGGATGTTGCTGCGATTAACAGTGTGAGCTGTGCTGCACCTGAAAATCCCAAAATGAAAATATCTGACAAATGCATGAAAGATATAAATTCATTCCTGTCGTAACTAAACGAAGAAACACAAAATAACTTGCTGTTACCGGTAAATACGTATTTAAATCCTTGTTTCAAGATACATAGGACCCCAGTATCATATCTTCACCAAATCCTGACCACACTATATGGAAGTGGCTCAATAAACAAGACCCATCAGATCACACATAATTTTTAATTTTTTTTCCTTGCTTAAATTTGGGTTTTCAGATTTGCCTTTGTAGTAACAAATGCTTATTTAGTTACTGTTATTTTTTCTATTTACTTGCACGAGTCTGCCTAATCTACAGGTACATCTCCAAAAATTTGAATTTCATGAGAAAGTTCCATATTTTTTGTCTCTCATTTCAGAATGTGTGATTTTTTTATATAGATTCATTACACATAGACTGAAAAACTTCAAACATTTATTTCTTGACATTTTGATGATTGTGGCTTGTGCCAAGTCCTGCTGGAAAACACAAAAGAACATAGATTTTTCATTACCTCTGGTTTACATTTTGTAACTGATTTGTGTGATCCATGTTGTTGTCTCCAGTCGAGACTCAAAACAATTGACTCACTCAAACCTCTTCTTATTTGCTTAATCTGGCTAGTGTTCCGGCCAAGAACCCAGATCATTTTACACTTGTGATCTCATCATCATGTCATTTGTTTTAGACAGATATACGAGAGAGAAGAGTGAGGGAGGATACAGTTAGAGAAAAGAGGAGAGTATAGAAGAGTCCATGGAGGCCCTGGAGAGAACTCTTGAGTTCAGTACAATACAATATTTTTCATGTCAGTGTACCTCAATGTTTAAAATGAGGCTTCAAAGTTGAAGAGATCTACAAGACCTGTACTTACAGCATGTTTTAAGAGGTTGTGCAGTAACCAGGTGCCATTGGACTGGGTTAGCACAGGGAGGTCCAAACTATTTATTGCCATTTTTTGCTCCTCTGTTACTGTCTGACCTCCTTTAGATTGGGCAACTTCGTGAAGCCTCAATAGTTTAACAAAGAAAGTGAGATTCAATATAATTGAACATTACACTTTTTACCCTTTGAGGCCAAGACATCTTAGATTGATGGATTGAAATCCATTTTTTTTACATTTAATTACCGGTCTGATCAGCTCTCTGATGTCCAAGTCAGCAACATCTTCAAGCCCGATTGTGACAAGAAGTGGGTCATTGGCCAAGAGCGCATGAATAATTGCTGGACCCGCCAGACATGGACCGCATGAAGAAATGAGTGTCCTATAATTCTCCCAGCAACAACAAACAGCTCATTTTGAGCAAGGATTTTTGAGGTTGATGGGATCAAATGATCTGGTTGACCCTCGAACATTGCTCTTCCACTTTTAGTCCCTAAAAGTAGAAAAAAAGACTTGAGATTTTATATTTATACATACATTGTTGAGAGTGAACAATGTAGAATACAATGTTAATGTGGCATACTATGTTTAGTATAGTAGTAAACTCTTATTATTATTTTGAACAAACAAGAAAAAAATAGGTTGGAGACTACCAAAATCACTTTTCTAACCATGTGTTGAACATTATTTATTGCCATGCTGAAGAAGTGTATATTGACACTGTCTCCCCTGGCTCTGTCTCCAGAGAGAGATAAGAGTAATTTTAATGATATAAGATGTGATGTGTTTCTCCAGTAAACTCTGAATATCTTGTATTTTACTTAAACCTTAAGGCCTGGCCCCCCATCCTTGGCTCCAAAGACATAAAATTACATAAATTTACACAGAAACACTGTGACCTTACAAGAAGCATTATTCTGTGTCCCCATACCTTTTAAAATTGACTGGAAAGGTCTTGCCCAATCCACATTTGGGGTCTTGTAAAATGAGGATCGCAGCCTCTTGGTCCTCTATATGATTCTCAATGTCCAATTTAACTTTGCGATATGTGTCTGATTCTTTATGAAGCAGGAGCTGCTGTCGTTACAGATCCACTGCACATTCTGGCTCTGCAATAGTTCTCCACAGTTCTGTGGGCTCGGAATCTGATGCGCATGCCCCTCTGATGCCTCATACGGTAGTGGAGACATGTCTATTTTTTATATATGTATATTAAATTCTTGCCATTGTTGGAAGACGATTTAATAATGTTTGGCACAATAGCCCTGTTTCCCCTGAGGTAGAGGTGTTGTCTTTCGTTGCCACCCCCACTTAAGAGCATAAAAACATGTTCAAGTTTTTACCTTTCACACATCAAAACATGATAAAAATGCATATGTACAGAGGGAAAATATAATTATATCATTAAAAAATGTACAGTCATTTATATTTTATCTCACCTGCAGATTTACAAAGCAGCCATCCACCACGCAAGTTTCTCATTCGTGGAAATTCTTCTAACAGTATCCTTTCAATCTGTCAAATGAAAAAACGAATGTCAGTCAAATAAGATAATGGTTTACAGATATATAGGATTCATTTGATTTTTTTGATTTTTATTTTATTTTTAAATTTATTTTAATAAGAAGTTCCTGCTTACTTTTACATAGTAAGCAGCGTATTTCAAATCTTGAAGATTCAGTGTTTTCCACTTTTAGGAATGTTCCTCTTTTTCCAATACATAAATACATTTTCCAATACCTATTGACTGGTAGAACAGTACAGAAAAGATTTTGAGAAAATGCTCTCAACCAATAAAATACTGAGATTACATTGACACAATTCATAAATGGAATGTAAACCTTACCTCCCTGTGTTCTGCTTGATCATTCATCAGAACTGTTCGACGGCCTAGACCTGCTTGAAGAAGGATCATCTCATCCCGAGGAGTTTTGTCACTGTATTCTGTGTTCTTTATATGTTATATAATAAAATTATAATAAAATGAACCCTTGTGTTATCTCAGGGTTAAGGTGACCCGAAGGGTTAACATATTGTTTTTCCATTTAAATGACTTAACTTTATATATCATTTCTACGACACACAGTATGCAATTTCCTCAGAATATTTAAGTTTCAAAATAATTCAACCAAACCTCTGCATCTCCTGTGGTTCAGTAGCAACAAGTCCAGATGTGCCTTGACAAACAGAAGACGAGAGCTCATGTAGAGGTTCAGGTGTGGATGGGCGGGCATGCAGCTGCAGTACCCCGGAGGTGGATGGGTGGGCATGCAGTTTCGCTACCCCAGAAGTGTAGGGACTGACATTATAACTTCTTGCAGCATTGATGTAACTCATCAGCAGACGCACAGCTGACTTCAAGTCCTTAAATATGTAATTGAACAAAGAAAAAGATCTGTAAAATCAGCTTTCTTTCAAATGGTAAGATTTCTTACAGAGGTTTAAATATATATATATATATATATATATATATATATATATATATATATATATATATATATATATATATATATACACGAAGCGTACATGCATGCACAGCTGCATAAAAACCCACAAATTGTCCAGCTACTTTACCATCGGTGATATATGAAGGCTATTCATATTAGTAATTATAAACTAAACTGACCTGTTGTGTATTTCCTGTCTGGTCAGTCATTATTCATCATTGTAGGTGAAAAAATATTACGGGTTAAGTGGAGTTCAATAAAAATAAGCGTGTTTTCAAGAAGGCACTTACCTTTTTTTTTTTGTCATATAATGGATTAGTTATGGAGGTTTTGTTTAGATGGCTGTCAATGTCGGGATGAAGCGCTGCTGCAGCTGATTGGCCAAAAATTGTCATATGTTACGGCTTGACTTCAAGAAAGTTGCAAGTGGTGATCGAAGAATTTAATTGTTTGGTTAAAATGTGTGGCTCACCTGTACTACACACGCACACGTTATTGTTAAATTTATAGAATACAAGTGTTTCGTTTACAAATATCATATGATGGTGTATTTTTAACCGTGTTTTTTCAGTGCTTCAGTTTTAGTGATGGGATCGGTGGTTCTACTTCATATTGGTGCTCCGCCGTCTAACCACTTCGCTATTGGATTACCCCGAGGCACCGCCTTGTCTCTGAGAAAGCTTAATGAACTCGCCACCCAGCAGGGGGCAGTCCACTTCCTATAAAGGCGGAAAACACCCGCCGCACTTTCTCCTTTACAACTCAGAGAGAAAGCTGTCCAACGTCCTAGTGCTATCCGACAGCTCCACCGCCGTGGCGTACATAATCGCCAAGGTGGAGTCAGATCCCCAGCCCTTCTGAGTGTGGCAAAGAAGATTTGGCTGTGGGCAGAGCGTCACCTGCTTACTCTCAGAGCTCAGCATGTACCGGGCGAGCTGCACGCAGTAGCGGACAGACTGTCGAGGGGGGCCGTCCAGGACGAATGGGGTCTGTCCGAGGCAGTGGGATCTCCAGTTTGTACTGGACTCTCTCACAGGCCCGACCTTCGAGCCTCTTGACCAAGTCCCACTGGATATCTTGTCTTTCAAGGTATCGCTCCTTCTGGCACTAAAAACCACGAAGAGAGCAATTGAGCTTTGTGCTCTCTCCACTAGCCCTGAGTGTCTTTCCTTGGCGTCGAGGAGTCTTCGGTGTCATTGCGGCTGGTGGCTGTGTATAGGCGCTCTGATGCCCTATTCATCTGCCACGGTAGATGCCGACAGGGTGAGGCAATCTCCTTCCCAGAGGTTTTCTCATTGGGTGAGATCGGCCATTATCCGGGCCTACCAAGCAGCGGGTGGATCTGCTCCTAGCGGACTGAGGGCACATTCCACCCGTGGTGTGGCAGCCTCAGTGGCTCTTTTGCCGGGTGTGGCAGCAGAGGACATCTTCTCAGCTGCTTCCTGGGCGTCCACGTCAACCTTTGCTAAATTCTATCTCCTCTACGTGACTGCGGGATCAGTAGCTCATACAGTTTTGAGTGCTGCTGTGCCCCCCTCGAGGCCTAGGCTCCAGTAGACTTGGATCCTGGGCCGGCGGGGCCCTAGCGATGCCACTTCAGGAGCGGCGTCCAGCTGGGGGTACATTTATCCCGTCAGGCTTCGCCTTGGGTTTAAACCAATAGCGAAGCGGTCAGAGGGCGAAGCACCAATATGAAGTAGAAACCCTGAGTTATCTATCATAATCTCAGGCTCTACGAATTGATGCGAAGCCCTCTAACCTCGTCGCCCAGCGGCCGCCCTTCTCGCTGAGTTTTCAGTTAGAGGAAGTGCGGCGGGTGTTTCCCGCCTTTATAGGAAGTGGACTGCCCCCTACTGGGTGGCGAGTTCATTAAGCTTTCTCAGAGACGAGGCGGTGCCTCGTGGTAAACCAATAGCGAAGCGGTTAGAGGGCTTCGCACCAATTCGTAGAACCTGAGGATATGATAGATAACTCAGGGGTTCTTTTGACTTTGCTGAATCACTAGAATCACTTCATTAAAAGGATTCGTACTCGAACGTTCAAAACAGGAGTCCGTTCCGTTCGCTCCAACACGCCGTCACTTCCTGTTCCCGGGTCTTAATGCTTCGCTTTGTGGAGAAAGATGGTCAATTCAGAGTGTGTCACGGGTCATTTATTCGCCGCTTCAAGTCAAACAAAATACAAGCTTTACCATTGATCCGTAGCACTTTCTCCTGGCGATGGTACAGGTCAATAGCCCCAGGAGAAAAGGTCTCGAACTGTAGAAACATCCCTATATTTAAGGCAAATTTAGGGGGCCAGGAGGTCCTCCCCCTATCGCCAAATGGTTCCTTCAAGCTCCCAGTGCCACGATCCCCTGTGGAGAGTACTTCCTAATTTGTTTCCTAATCTAATCATTCAAATGTTCTTGGGTGGGGGTTTCCGTCTCCTAGTCCCCCCCCTCCCGGATGTATCCCGCTTCGTTCTTTGACCCACGACCCAAGGTGTGAAAAGCGCAGACAAACAGAAATTTTAAATAACAGGTGTCGTATCTCTAATTCTTTCTAAGTCTTGAAACAGTGAATCAGTCTGAGTGGAATGTTGATTGTGAATGTGTATTCATACGTTTAAGCGCTTAGATGAAGCGAGTAATTTATACTTTATATCTTGATTATTTTTTAGCGTTAATTTAAGTATGGCGTATACTTATAGTGTATAATAATTTTTAATCTAACTCCAATGTCACCAATATTTATTTTTTGTTGCTTAGACTTCTCTGTCAGAACCATGCCTTTTAAATGAGATTGTCAAGCATTGTACAGTAAGGATGCAAGAGTAACCATTTTCACTTTCAATGATAAATTCAACTTCTGTAATTAACAGATTCCTGATAAAAAAACATATATATCTCATGGTAATTTCTTGCGTTTGTGTTATTATTGCTACATTATCCATAAATTATTTTAAATTCATCATTTTTGTTTTGTCTATTTCATTACCATCTTTATCCATCATCAGCTGCCCTCCTGGATTTACATTTTGGTTTCCACCTTCTAGGTAAGGTGGTGGTTAATCTGTTTTTTCAGTTATATTATTTTCATCAACAACTTCCTTTTTAGCAGCTTTCACTGGTGCCATCACTTCAGTAATCAACTTTATCTTTACTTTTACCATTTCCATCATCACAGAAAATCTGTCTCTATCAGTTTTTGTTTTTTCTAACAAAGCCAGTCTGTATTTTTCACTAAACAACATGCTTGTTTTTCTCCACCTAATGAATTGAGTTCTAGATTAATGTTTTTCACAGTTTCACCAAGAATTTCTTCTTCAGGCATAGGCAAGCCCCAATCAGGCAGATTTCCAACCTTTCTCTGCTTTTTATCCCATTTATACCCGTTTTTTACAACATTTTTCCGATCCAATGGAGCAATTTTATCAATATATGAACTTACAGAGCGAAACAATACAACACCACATGATCCTATTCCATGAGACTGCCATTTTACTCGTAGTTCAGATAAATCCATTTCTTAATTTTTCTTTATTTTATTTTTTTCTTTATTTATTTTTCTTTAATTTATTTTTACACCAACTGTTCGTCTCCCTCTCTATAAGAGAACTGTCACGCTTGAATACCTATATTATAATCCCAAACTTTATTAAAAAACGTATGATATGAAAATCAAAAGCAAAAACGCCTCTTAACCCAATAGAAGTTTCAAAGATAATTGACCAGAAAACTACGTTAACCTATAGAAAGCTGTTTTTACCCTTTTAAAAAAAAATCATAGAACTTACAAGAAAAAAATCTTTTTTAAACGAATAGAAACTGAAGAATTTCTTTACACGAAACTTGAAAAACACGCATTAGCATTAACGTCGCATTAGTCAAGAAAGCCCGTTTTTTTATCACAATATAGGTACTCACTATGCAACCAATGTAAACATAAGAAACTACAAGAATATTTCAACTTGTTTTAATGAACTTGCGGCACCAATCCTCGCAAGAAATGCTTTTTTTTTTTCAAAAAAAAAATTATAACAAGCTTGAATACTTATATTATAATAATTAAATAAATATAAAATTCAAATCAAAAAACGCCTTTTTCAACCAACAGAAGTCTACGGTAGTTCACCGTAAAACTACTTTTTCATATATCTTGGTAAAGACCAAGTAAGCCGTTTTTACTCTTTTTTAAAATAAACTCGCAGCATAAAACTTACAAGAAAAAAACGATCTTTCATAGCCAATAGAAATTCAAGAAAGCTTATCTATACATTTCTTTATTAAAAACTTGAAAAACACACATTAGTGTTAACATTGCATTAATCAAGAAAGTTTAGTTTTTTTTATCATAATATAAGTACTCATAAGGCAGCGTAACCTATAAAAAACTTGATTATTTAACCAAGAAAAGCTTTTTTAAAGAAAACATTCCATTCGTACTCTCGGGGTTCAAGTGGTCTCTAAAGGGGTGATATAAATGCCTCTATAACATGCCAATGTAAGTAAGTAAGTAAGTAATATTTATTTATAATAATAATATACATTTTATTTGTATGGCGGCGCCTTTCAGGTCACCCAAGGTCACCTTACAAAACAGGAGTGACAGATCATAGCATCAATAAAAACAGAACAAACAAAGATCGAGATAAAAGTGCAGTGCAGAGTGTCTGGTTCATAGGGAATGTGCCAGTTTGAATGGTGGGTTTTAAGTCGAGATGTGAATGTTGTGATGGAGTCTGACTGTCTTATGTGTGGTGGGAGGGAGTTCCAGAGTTTTGGTGCCGAGCAGCTGAAGGCTCGGGCACCCATCGTGCTGAGGCGTGACGTGGGGGTGATTAACAGTCCAGCAGAGGAGGAACGGAGGGAACGGGAGGGAGTGTAGTCATGGAGAAGGTCGCGGAGGTAAGTGGGGGCTAGGTTGTGGAGAGCTTTGTAGGTGAGGAGAAGATTTTTGTAGTGGATGCGGTATTGAACCGGGAGCCAGTGGAGTTGGATGAGAACAGGGGTGATGTGGTCAGATGATTTGGTGCGGGTGATGATCCGGGCGGCTGAGTTCTGAATGATCTGCAGTCTGTTGATGAGTTTGGTGGGGAGTCCGGTGAGAAGGGCGTTGCAGTAGTCGATGCGTGATGTGACAAATGAGTGGACCAGGTCATATATATATTTATATAGCGCTTTTCGAGACCAGGGTCACAAAGCGCTTAAACAATCAAAACAATACTCAAAAAAGTACATACTTTAAAGATCAAGATAATACTGAGAACAACACAGGAGTTCCAGAAAATCAAGGAAAAGCCTTAACAAATAGAAACGTCTTAAGATGTTTCTTAAAGGAGTCAGTAGACTCCATCAAGCGCAAAGAGAGAGGAAGATCGTTCCAAAGCTTAGGAGCAACAGCCTGAAAAGATTTCTCTCCTCTGGTCCTGAGCCGTGTGCGTGGAACCATAAGTAGATTCTGATCCACAGACCTCAGAGCCCGAGCTGGGGTGTAAGGCTGGATCAGATCAGTGATGTAAGGAGGAGCCTGACCATGAATAGCTCTGAAAGTAAGAACCAGAATTTTAAAGTTGATCCTGAAAGAAACTGGAAGCCAGTGAAGAGGTTTAAAGGATCGGAGAAATGTGAGTTCTTCTACTTGAACGGGTCAGAATTCTCGCTGCAGAGTTCTGAATCAACTGCAGGCGAGACAGCTCCTTCTTGTTAAGACATGAAAACAAACTGTTACAATTGTCCAGACGAGAAGAAACAAACGCATGGATTACAAGCTCCAGATCATGTTCCGACAACATTTTCCTAAGTTTAGAAATTTTTCTCAGTTGAAGGAAACATTTTCTGACTCAACCCTGGAACCTTATCATCAGGAGCAATCACCAGTGTTTCAGTTTTGTCCACTTTTAGCTGCAAAGTGTTTTCACTCAGCCATTGTTTGATTTCTAGCAAACAATTGACTAAGCTGTTCAGCCTCTGGGGCTCAGTTGGATCAAAAGAGCAGTAGAGCTGGATGTCATCAGCAAAAATGTGATAAGAAACATCTGGAAATCTCTGAATAATTTTACCGAGGGGAATCAAGTACAGCAAAAACAATAAAGGACCCAGAACAGAACCTTGAGGGACTCCACACAACAGATCTGCCGATTCAGACCTCATTTGATTGGCAGATACACTAAAACTGCGCCCAGAAAGGTAAGATGAGAACCATTCTAACACAGACCCAGACAGTCCCACTTCATCCCTCAGTCTTCTCAGCAGGATCTGGTGATCAACTGTGTCAAAGGCTGAAGACAGATGCAAAAGAACCAGAACAGTGAATTTACCCGAGTCAGCCGACATCATGATGTCACTGGACACTTTCAATAAAGCTTATTTTGCCACTCGAAAGAATCCCAAGCCAATTTTATTCAATCTATGGTTACTATTTAGACCGAGAGTCGTAATGGAAAACCAAACCACAACAACAACAAGCTATCTTTTTCTTTTTGTTTGCCTTACAAGCGGAACCAATTCACAACCCATTCAACTTACAACTCAGACATTGATTAACTCAGCCAGATGAAACTAAATGCAGAAATTTATAAGAGGTTTTCTGCTTACCTTAGTTTGGGCCCGTTCGTTTGGCTGAGAAAACTTTAATCAGTCGCTGTTCCTTGCTCAAGACTCTCCACCACGAATCCGTCGTCAAGGCACCATTTAAAACGGTCAAAACAGGAGTCCGTTCTGGTCGCTCCAATGCGCCGTCATTTCCGGTTCTTATACTTTGTTTTGTGGAGAGAAATGGTCAATGCAGAGTGTCACAGGTCGTTTGTTCGCCGCTTCAAGTCAAACAAAATACAAGCTTTACGATCGATCGTCCGCAGTTACTTCCCGCAACTCTACAGTTCAATAGCCCCCCGAGAAACGGTCTCGAGCTGTAGAAACATCGCAATATTTAAGTCCAATTTCCCGCCCCGGGGGTTGTCTCTTTCGGGGCAAATGGTTCTTTCAAGTTGCATGTGTCTCGATCACCCACAAATCGAACTTCCTAACTTGCCCTCTTGCAATCTATCATTCAAATGTTCTCGGGTGGGGGCCTTCGTCTTCCAGCCCCACCCCCCTCTTCCTGGATGTGTCCCACTTTGTTCTTTGATCCACGACCCAAGGTGTGAATTATCTTTTAGCGTTAATTTAATTAACGACATAAAACGATAAAAACACGGAGACGCTTCCGTCGCTCCAACACAGCGTCACTTCTGTCCCGGGTCTTATACTTCGCGTCGTGGAGAAAGATGAACAAATCCAGAGTGTGTAGCGGGTCGTTTATTCGCCGCTCCAAGTAAACGAAATACAAGCTTTCAATTACGATCGACCGGACGCACTTTGTCCCCGCGACTGTACAGGTCACTAGCCCCAGGAGAAAAGGTCCCGAGCTGTAGAAACATCGCTATATTTAAGGCAAATTTCCCGTCTGGGAGGTCGTCTCTTTCCGGCTGACATTCTAATATGTTTTCTTGTAATCTAATCATTCAACTGTTCTCGAGCGGGGCTTATCTTCTCTTCCGTCTTTTAGCCCCCCTTTCCCGGGTGTGTCTTGCTTCGTTCTTTGATCTACAATTTTAGGTGTGATTTGCAAATAGGAGGATGTTTCAAATTACCGGTGCCGTATCTCTAATTCTGATCCAAGCTTGCCTAGAACCAGTGTGAATAAGTCTGAGTGGAATGTTGATTGTGAATGTTTAGTCAAACGTTCCCGCTCTTAGATCAAGCGAGTAATTTATACTTTATACATTTTGTTTATCTTTTAGCATTGATTTAAGTATGGCGTATATGTACATAATAATTTTAATCTAACAACTCCCCCTGTTGACGTAGCCTTATAAGTCACGTCAACTTGGATGCCTCCTTTTAAACATTGAGGTACACTGACATGAAAAACAACTGTATTGTATTGTACTGAACTCCAGAGTTCTCTCCAGCACCTCCATGGACTCTTCTATACTTTCCTCTTTTCTCTCACTGTATCCTCCCTCACTCTTCTCTCTGTATACCTTTCTACCACCCCCACCCCCCCATCCTTCCTCCCTAACCCGTCAACAATGAGTCTGGTTCTGCTCGAGGTTTCTGCCTTCTAAAAGAGGGTTTTCCTCGCCAAACTTTGTTTTACTCTTTGTTGAGTTCCCTGGATCTGTTTTTCCTTTCTCCACTTTAGTCTTACTTAAACTGTAAAGTGTCTTGAGATAACTTTGTTAAGACACTTACAAAAAAATGTAATTGAAATGAATTACTGTACTACTATATACTTATGTAAATATTTTTCCTAAAATAAATGACATGATGATGACATCAAATGTGTAAAATGATCTTCTTAATAAGGTTGTTGGCCAGAACACTGGCCAAATGAAGCAAATAAGAAGAGGTTTGAGGGAGTCAATGCTTTTGAGTCTCGACCGGAGACAGCAACATGGATCCTCGCCAATCAAGTATAAAATATACACCAGAGGTAATGAAAAATCCATATTCTTTGTGTTTTCCAGCAGGACTTGGACCCTGCCCACACTGCCAAAAGTACCAATAGCTGGTTCAATGATCATAGTATTACTGTGCTTGATTGGCCAGCAAACTCACCTGATCTGAACCACATAGAGAATATGTTGGGTATTGTCAAGAGGAAGATGAGACTCCAGACCCAACAATGCAGATGACCTGAAGGCTGCTATCAAAGCAACCTGGGCTTCCCTTACACCCGAGCAGTACCACACGCTGATCACTTCCATGCCACTCCGCATTAATGCAGTTATTCATACAAAAGGAGGACCAACAAAGTATTGAGTGCATGGAAATTAACATACTTCTCAGAAGCCTTTTCTAATTAAAATATATTTTTTTCATTGGTCTTATGAAGTATCCTCATTTTCTGAGGGACTGAATTTTGGTTTTTCATTATCTATAAAAGAATTTCAAGAAATAAATGTTTGAAATATTTCCGTCTATGTGTAATGAATATGTATTAAAAAAAAAAATGGGTTTCACATTCTGAAATGAGAGACAACATTTTTTTTAACTATCTCCTGATATTCAATTTTTTTTAGATGTACCTGTAGATTAGGCAGACTCGTGCAAGTAAATAGAAAAATTAATTGAATTGATATCTTTCATGCATTTGTCAGATATTTTCATTTTGGGATTTTCAGGTGCAGCACAGCTCATACTGTTAATCGCAGCAACATCCAACATCCCTCAGCCATTCTTGCTCATTTCACCAGAGGACCTTCTGTGCCCCCTTTCTTATCGTTCTAAACGAGAATGATTGGTTAATTTAAATAACTAATTGTGTTGGCTGGAGGCTTGTGGAATCAGTTAATGTTGTTTGACATATGAAACAAAAATATTTGACTAATCCATTTAAAAATATTTGTTTGCAATGTTCAGTTTTGTCAGTTTATTTTGGCATGTATTTGCTAACGCGGTTTTTCTTCTTTTAGAAACTCTATGGCAGCAGCTTTACTATGAACAAATGCAACTGCCGACTCCTTTATTGAAGTCAATAGCTTCATGTCGGAGAGAAACATTTCAAAGATCCTCTTTAACAGTATATTGGTGTTTGAATCAATCCACATATTGGAACCTCTATGCATGCTTGCAAATTCTGCATCCTCAGTGCCATGCAAGAGTTTTTTTTACAAGAGTTTGTCTAAAAAAATTAATTAATTTAAAAAACTCTGAAATAACTTAAATGATATCATTTTTATACACTTGGAGGAAAATATATACTATACATTTACGTTTGTGTTAAGCGTCATTGCATGTAAAATCCTTCACAATCCAGCACGTATTAAGTGACTGTATCCACACAGTATTAATACAGTTTGATCATCACTGGATATACGTCTATATATTCTTTTAAGGGCAGAATTTACTCTTTTTTTTAAAACATAGAAACATGTTTTTTATCTTGTCATTTAAATGGAATGAATAATTTGGAAAAATATTTTTGTACTGGATAATTAGGTTTTGAAGAGACAGCCTTCATGTAAACATTGACTTTATTGAAATATTTTGAGCTGACCGGGTATTACTTGGAAATTCTCAGCATTGGTTCCACAGAGAGACATTAAAATGGTTTTGGGCTTTTTGTTCCTGCTGCTGATCGTGGGCTGCTCTGCACTCACCAAATGCAGGAATGACACTGATGTTTTCCTTCAGGAGCTCCACCAAGAAAATCCAAAAGAATTTGCAGTTACTAGTAAGTACTACATTCTTGAATATATTGATGCCTCTAAACAATGCCCAAACTTCTCCTTTTAATTATTTTAGCTGCTTATAAAATATTGCCGGTCTCAGATACATACATCAGCTTTCAGTTAAAAAGTAGATTTACCTTTCTTTACTTTTCTCCATTTTCTGAGTCCTGAACCAAGACATTGTCTTTTTGATGCAATCAGCGTTTCTTCTCTTATTTCACATTGAGTCGTCAAAGAAGCATATGTTTCTATCTTCTTATAAATCAACGATGCCATCCCGACCCACGCTTTAACACTCTTCTACACCTGATTGCCACACAGGAGCAGTCAATCAAATCAAATCCACAAAGTATAGTCAGTTAGAAAATGTTCATGCTGTTGAAAATTGTGGAAAAGCAGAATTGAGTGTTGGCAAGATGTCAGTTTCTGAATTGAAGATTTAAAAAAAAAATTCATAACTGTATGCCGTCAGTAACGATCAGATTGGTCAAAAAAACCGTCAGTAGCGGATCTCTGGTGCAATCTCGCCGCCACTTCCAACGTGAAAGATTTATTGCCTAAAATTACCGTAAACTCAACCGAAAAACAATGCATTAGAGGGCAAAAGTGTCAAGTCAAGTCAAGTTCTTTTATTGTCAAATATGCATGTATTAAGACATACAGTATAAATTAAATTGTGACACTTAAAACAGTTAAAGACTTAAACAGACATTCAAGAAAATAAAAACCAACAAAATGAAATAAATAATCAACAAACTCTTGGCAGCCGTGGCATCCGCAAAACACATACTGACTAAAAACATACATGGTTTATAAATAAAATAAGTGAAAGTAACTTTTGCATCTTCTTGTGTAAAAATGTGACCTCTTTACAGTGTATGATTCATATGGAAAGATGGGAAGCAACGTAAAAGGAGGCAACATCAACCAACCTGGCTTGATGTCGGAATGTCGCTCTGCCCACGCGACTTCTTTCTCTGGACAATACTGCAAAGTATTTCTGAAACAGGTAATTATACAAAACAGAAGATAAAACAAGGCTGTCAAAATCTATATGTAACAGAACCCAAGTGCGAGTAAGAGTCAAAACAGGTAAATAGTACAATTTAATAATACAAAGTTCAAACACAAACAAGAGTCCAAATCTTAAAACATAAATACCAGAGTCCAAAACCAAATTGTCTACCAATAAAGGGAATAAAAAGAAGAAGGAAAAACCAGGAAAGGGGTTCTGAACACTAAACAGAAAAGTCAAAAACCGTCCCAAAAAACAACTTAAATACTTAGGCAAGATACGAAGTCCAATATCCAAAATCCAAATACAAGGGTACAAAGTGAAGCCCCAGGGAGAGGAGAAAAGAGGACTCAGGTGAAATATCTTTAACTTTCAAAATAAACAAAATAACACACATCATACTGTGGTTCCAAATTAAATCAAGGAGTAGAATCTGCTTCAACCATTTTGAATTAAACATGATTTGTCAAAGTCATTTAAAACCTTGTGCTTTAATTATTTTCCCTCTGTGTGGTGTTTTTTTTTTCTTCTAATAATGTGTGTTTTAATTATTATCATTTGGGGATTTTCTAAAATAAATTTTCACCACAGGGAGAGTTCCTGTTTTTTGTGGGGATTTGTGTTCCTGACTCATGCAAAGACACAGAGGTAAACACGCTGGTGATTGAAGGTAAGTTAACAATGTATTATGTAGTTGACAAACATGTTGTCAATAATCAAATAAGTTTTTTATTCCCTTTTTTGATTTCAAGGGAGGCTCAAGTTTGGAGAGGTATCCCTTATTCCTCTTTTACCATCAATTCTAGTTAACAATTCTACAAAGGATGTAGTGAAGACAAGTTGTTTGTCGTCTGTTATTGATCCAGATGCTTCCGGAATAACTTGTCTGTGAGTAAACAAACACCATACACAAATGGCCCCAAAAAAAAGAAATTATGTTTGTGAAATAATTCTCGTATTATTAATATTTTTTAAATATATATTTATTGTCATTTTCTCATATTAAAGAATACAAAACAAAAACACATTTATCAGACACTAAACAAAAAAACAGGCATACGTCCACTCACTCACACCTGCACGGTATATGTACATAAAAATTCATGTTCACAAAAAAAAAAAAGTCCTATTCAAAAACAGAAAAGTATAATACAACAAAATTTGCGAGGTTGTTATACATTTTCTATTCGTGCATTCCTTTCTTCTTATGTTCATATATGGTTTCCAGAGATTTTGGAATTCCTTTCTCTTTCCTTTGGATATATATGTTAGTCTCTCCAGACCAATACCTTTCAGCAGTTCTGTTTTACACAAATGTCTCGTATTATTATATTAATCTTATATTCATTGTAATTCACAAACCTTCGTGACCTTCACCAACGAGGTGACTTTCGTGTTTCAGCCTGTCTGTCCCCATATAAAACAGACTTTCACAAAGAAGGTTCCTTCAAAAATAATGACACTTCACTTATTGAATCAGCTTCATGTATCTGTCCATCAGTCAGTTTGACTGCCTGTCTGTCTTGTCCTCCCCCTGACTGGTTACATCATGATTGAACATAAGCAGTTAAATGATTAATTTATATTTTCTCTCCCAGGGTCCTTTGTTGTGTTTTGGTTGCCCTTCCTCTCGTTGCAACACTGATTACTGCTGTGCTGAAGGAACATATGAGAAGAAAACTTCTGTCAGCAGAGAAATCTTCCCCATTGGACAAAGAGCAAATTCATGGAGATTGCATTTTGAATGATTCCTCAAATTCTGAAATGATTCTTTGCAGTTTACATCAAGACAGTAAGTTGAATCTGCTCATTAACATTGATTTGTGTAATAAGTTTATCAATGCTATATTCCAGAAGGTTATTGATCTCACTCTTTAATACACAGACAACACATTTCTACCATCTCTTTCTGAATCTTTTTTTTTTTTCCGTTTTTTATCCTATATTGTTTCAAATCTTAGTCAATTCTATTATTCCAAAGTGAGTTTTGTCGAGTTTTGAATGTTGTTTTTCGATGTGATAAAGTTTATCTATAACCTAAGAGCTTCAAAAATTTATAGTCAGCTTCTTCTGTCGTTTGGTAAAATTGATTCTTAGGCCCAATCCCATTTACCACCCCCTTAACACCTAAATCTCAAACCCTCAAGCCATTTGCCCTCAAAACTGCGTGTCGACGGTTATTTGGAAACTTGGAAATGGAACACATAGGTATACGTTATCGGCGGTATTCCAAATCCATCAATGTGAAATGATGTTATGTTTGGCAACAAAAAAACAACATTGTTTGAGATTCAGGCATATTTTAAAGGTTGTCAGCTGCAGATGCTAAACTGTTCACTAGAGAAAAGTTCTTCAAGATGGGGCCATACATCTGAATTAAAACGCAGGTATGTAGAATATACCTCAAATGCATATTGTTGTAGGTTTCTTTGCCTAGCCAAAGCAAGTTCACATTGGTAATGTTAAAACTGTAATATTGTCGTAATCCATTAGTGATGATGTATTTAAGAGAATGTTGATTATTAATGTATGCCATGTAATCATGGCACACATACACAGTATCAAACGTTAGCGTCTTTAGTAGATTTGTAATGAAAATGTAGATGAAGTAGTGGTTTACGTTATACATGATCTTACTAGATTGGTCATCGTAGATCTTACTGCAAGTTCCGATGTTCAGAATGTGGTTCAATGTGGAGACGGAGCAGAGTAGGACGTACCAACAGTAACAACTCAATCCCAAAAAATAAAGAGGTCTGCCGAGACTGACCTCTTGCACGCCAACTAATTGGCTCAATAACCATTTGATCGACATGCATGGCAGCCAATCTGAGCTCTGCCTGATGTGGTTATTTCCTTGTTTTAACTGAAATTGAGTTCAGTTTTAATGGGCAAAGAATTCTGGAATACCACTTACTAACCAAGGGAGGTCCCTAAGAAGCTTACTACAGCCATTACTCTCAAACCTCAAATTTTTGAGAATTGGGACACTAGAACTTAGCAGGAGCGCTGATTTTGATCTTAAGGGTTGAGATTGAGGGTTCAGGTAGTAAATGAGATTGGGAAAAAACTCATGGAAAAGGACTATAAATTACAGAGCCACCCCAACACTCAGAGAAGTGAGTAGTATGCATATGGTCGTAAAAACTTGTAAACTGTGGCTGTCTGTCCTGCTTCACACTACATACTTTTCAGTATGAGTCCACCATTTTGACATGTTTTATCCGTTCTACCCTTAATTACACATACACATACCAAAAACAAACAAATGCAGCACCTTGGAATCACAATGAAGCCGACCACAATACATCTTCTTTCACCCCATTTGTTTTGTTGTTCGTATTTATTTTTTATTATTTATTATTTATTATTATTATTATTTTATTTCTTCTTTAGTTTATTTTAAATCTAGTTTAGTTTAGTTTTAGTTTTAATCTAAATGAGTTAATTCTTATTGTTAGTGTAGTTTAAGTTTTAGGTTCATTCTTCAGTTTTTGTTTGCTTTTCTTTTCATTTTTCTTTTCTTTTTCGTTTTCATTTACCCGGGGCGTCCCCCATTAGGACATAAAACCCGGAATCCCCAAACTAGGAACATCAGTAGCACCAATACTGTCTGTGTATTAAAGATATCTACATTTTTTATTTTAAGAGATTTGTAATATGCTTTGATCTGCTGGTAAAAAGGACATTCATTACTCCAGTGACCTGGTTGACTGTTCGTCTCCCTCTCTATAAGAGACCTGTCACGCTTCAATACCTATATTTTAATCACAAAATGTATTTAAAAAAAAAAAGCTCAAAAGCAAAAACGCCTTTTTAACCCAATAGAAGTTTCTAAGATAATTGACCAGAAAACTACTTTTACCTATAACTTGATTAAAAATAATTAACCAAGAAAGCTCTTTTTTACCCTTTGAAAAAACCTCTTTTTTAACCCAATAGAAACTTAAGAATTTCTTCACACGAAAATTGAAAAACACACATTAGCGTTAAAGTTGCATTAATCAAGAAATTTTGTTTTTCTTTTTTATCATAATATAAGTACTCACTAGGCAGCGTAACCATAACAAAAAACTTGATTATTCAATCTAGAAAAGCTTTTTTAAAGAAAACATTCCATCCGTACTCTCGGGGTTCAAGCGATCTCTAAAGGGGTGAAATAGATGCCTCTATGACGTGCCAAAAGAGCGCATTTTGCTACTCGAAACAATTCCCAAGCCAATTTTATTAAATCTATGGTTACTATATAGACCGTGAGTTGTAATGGAAAACCACACCACAAAACAACAACAACAACAAGCTATCTTTTTCTTTGCCTTAGAAGCGGAACCATTTACAACTCATTCCACTCACACAGCACCAGACATCGATTTACTCAGCCAGACGAAACTAAATGCAGAAATTTATTTACAATTGAGGGTGTGATTGGCAGATACACAGATGTTTTAAATAACCGGTGTCGTGTCTCTAATTCTGTTTCAAGCTTTTCTTACAACGTTTAAGCTCTTAGATCAAGCAAGTAGTTTATACTTTATATTTTGATTATATTTTAGCATTAATTTAAGTATGGCGTATAGTATAGTGTATAATAATTTTAATCTAACATTTCTAAGTGTACGAGTGTCGAGCTCCTTATGACTTTAATTTAAAAGCCTTCGATGTGACAGAGGTTTTGTTCTGAAGCTGTTTTTATAGCGATGAAGTCAAAGGAAGGAAGGAGTGCTGCAGCAGTTTATGACGGCACTTGACTGGTGGGAGTTTACACCTCACTTCAGGAAAGTTACAAGTGGTGAAAAAAGAAGTAGGAGTGGCGATCGAAGTGGTGCAAAAGTGTGCACGCGCACGTTTCGTCTTTTTTTCTCGATGTGATTGAGAACAGCAGATTCAATCATAAGTAAACTTGAAAAAGTCTTCAATTACGCATGCGTACCTTCTGGATTACGAGTATGAATATGTAGTTATGTCAATGCAACTTAATTGTACAAGTAAACATCTCATGTTACGGGTATGTGGGACTTGTGCATCCGTTCTGGACTTCATAGGAAACCATTATTATTACAAACTACTGTCACATGCACATAAACTGAGACAATAAAACCACTGTGATTAAGTACGACTGACTTTCGTCAACTAAATATTTTCGCCAAACTTTATATTTCAGATGTTGCGGTTTGCTGTCTTTGAAATGTGTGTCCTTTATACTATACCTTTGAGTTTGTTTCACACCACACCACTAGCCAATGTTAATCTTTTACAATCCATTTATCACAGCTTATCCAGGTAGTTTTCTTTTTTGTCTCGTTATACAAAACTTTTCAAGTTTCTTTGTTGCAGCCTCTGTCCTGATAGCATATAGTCACTTCAACTCCTATCTTTCAAACGGATGCAGAAAGTGGGTATATGCCGTAAAGCATTTAAGCTTTTTGTTTAAGCGGATTCCCTCTATTCAATTTAGTGTTTACAGGTCTCTGTATTTGACATTTAAAATAATTGGATTTCATTTCAGACCACAAGCAAAAGAAGAAGGGCTTTGTACGTCATTGTTTGCAGCGGTTTCTTCAGGCCTTCTCACTACAGACGACATCTAAGGGAATCTTCAGCACCCCTGTCAAGAATAACTACACATCCTTGAACGGCATCCGAGCACTTAGTACATTATGGGTCATCTATGGACATACTCTGGAATACTTACCCTTTTACTATATTGGTATGACTGCAATCTCAGAAAGTATAAAGGTTTTGGGGATTTTATTTAAGTCAAAAATGTTTCAACCACAGATAACAGCACAAGATATTTTGCATCTTTGAAGACTAACCCCCCTCTGTATACCTTGGCTGTGGACAGTTTTTTGCTTTTGGGGTGAGGCACTATCTAACTATAACTAACTGACTATAGTTTGTAAGAAAAAGCATTGTTATAATGTTGTCTTTTTGTTTCAGGGGTTTGTTAAGTGCCAGAAGTCTTCTGAGCTCAATCCAGAGGAACGATGACACCATGAGTGTAGGTCTTGTGGCAGATTACTTCTTCAAGAGGATCAGAAGGTTAGACTTAAAAGGAACAAGAATTACTTGAATAAATTAATAGTGAAGTCATGCTATATTAATGTCATTGCAGGATCCAGCCCCTCCATATGTTTCTCATTTTACTTCATGTTGGCGTTTTTTCTGTCTTCAATGAGGGACCTTATGGCCTGGAATTGCGTCAAAACGAAATACAATGTGACACATGGTGGACAAACCTGTTGATGATTAACAATCTATTCCCAACCATTTTAACTGTAAGTCAGTCAAACAAAACTCATTTGCCAATGATTTCTTATCCGACTACTTTCGTATCATTTCATTTTTACTCATCATTAACTAGCACATTTTCACCCTTGTCACCAAATCACCAAAAGTGTCTTCCTTGGACATGGTACATCCCGCTTGACATGCAATGCTACGCCACAACCCCTCTACTGATCCTTGCCTACAGAAAGTATGTTTGTTTATTTATATATATATTTTTTAAATACTTTTACTTTGTTTTTGTTTCTATGTACGTTTGGCTAATCAAAGATTTGAATTAAAAATAAGAATAATCTTAAAAATATCTATATAAATGTATTTGACTTCATGATATTTACCATAATTAAATTTTTCTATCTTAATAATTTTGTTTTCTTTGTCAGGAAAAAAGTTGTGTTTTATTTTTTGTGTGTCGGCCTGCTGATGATGGTGATTGTCACAGGTACTGTTGTGATTTCAGTTTGTCGGTGAGTGTTACAGACCCGTTTGTAATATGTAATCAAAACAAAATTGTTTTCTTTCAATATCACGTACCATAAAACAACATCTTATAGATATACACCTGTATGTTATTACAGTTCAATGGAGGATTATGTTGGACTGTACTATGTCAAACCTTATTCGAGATATGGACCATTTTTAATTGGAATCATGTTTGGAATGTACCTGAAAATAAGAAAGGAAATGCTTTTAAAGAAACAGGTAGGCGATTGGAGATGTGCTATTTTGTAACCCATTGTTTGTCTCTGAATCTCATTTTATTTTTTCTGTCTTGCTGTAGTGGCAGGTGGCCCTTGCATGGATATGCTCTTTGTCAGTCCTGGCTTTGGTGTTGGGACTGTGCTTTGTGTTCATACATGTCCCACAGCATCCACCAGTAGCCCAGTACATTTACCAGGGTTTACAAAGACCTGTCTGGGCGATGGCTCTTTCCTTGGTCATATTAGCCTGTGAAGAAGGCTGTGGAGGTACCTAAACCTGCTTTTCTCGTTTACTGTTTAACTACAGATCCTTTTGGTTTAAATAAGGAAGGATATTTTTTTTCTGTCAGGCAATTAAATGTAACTTTATTTAAAGTTCAATAATTATCTCAAGAAACTTTACATTTTAAGTAAGACTATATTGAAAGAACTAACTGATTCCACAAATAAACAATAAGTTAATCACACCGTGGCAGCAGTGAGGAAAAACCTTTTAGAAGGAAGAAACCTAGAGCAGAACCAGACTCAATAGGACGGCCTCCTGCTGTGACTGGCTGAAGGGGTGGATAGCTATACAGGTGGATGAATAAAAGAGTGAGGGACGATACAATACAGTTGGAGAAAAGAGAGTATAGCGTAGAACAGCAATTCAGGGAGGGTCATGGAGAAAAATCTTGGTCCACTGACATTATTGTGGAGGAGATACTCGATGCAGCAGCAGCTCGACAAGTGGAGGTGGAGCTTTGTGAGTGAAGAAGAAGAAATGTGTGGGTTTAAATTGCACAGGTGATGAACATTATGCAGGGAAGAAGGTCGCAGAGAGGAAGAGCTTGGTGTCTAAAAACTCCAACAATTTAAGCCCTTAGCAGCATAAGAAAAGGGGCTGGTTTAGGCAGAGCCTGAGTCAGGATGCCAACTCTAACCAGAGTGGTCTCTGTGCTCTGGTGTTCCTTAAAACAAAACAAACATTTCAAATTGATTTTCATCATGGAGAAAAAAGAAAAGGATATTCTGGATCATAGCTGTTTGTTTTAGCCATGAGCAATCTAGGCTTTTGATGTCATAGGGGATAATGTTACTGAATGAACTTGAAAATGACGAGGGCTCTGTTAAAACGAGAGAAGATGTTTTAATTGGCAGAAACCTGAATAAAGGATTCATTATTTCACTTTCTTAAAAGTTTTTTTCTCCCGGATATTTCTTTAAATCTTGTTCACTGCTACCGTAATGTTCTGTCGTTACGGGCACTCCAAATTTAGCGTCTGATGGCTTGACTGTGATAGTGGACGCTCAGATAGTTTACTCCAGAACATACCATCAAACATAATCTGTCAAAATTCACGTTAATTGTGATTTGCATATTAAACAAACAGGTGGAGTAAATTTAATCCAATACTCAAAATTGAATTATTGTCGAGTGAAGAAATCTGTATATAATAATATTTTATTGTGTTTCTAGGTTTAATCATGAGATTCCTTTCACTGAAGTTCTGGGTACCCATTTCGAACCTGAGCTACGCCTGCTACCTTGTTAATCCCTTCGTCATGTTAATATATTATTTTCTACAAGAAACTCCAATCCACTTTTTAGAATTCAACTTTGTAAGTAATTTTTTTTTCAAGAATGCTTAACAAACAGACATGTATTTCTCATTGTATTTTTTTTTCTGTCTACCTCTAGATGTATTTCTACTTTGGTCACGTCGTGCTCTCCATTGTCCTGGCCTATGTTTTGACTGTGCTGGTGGAGAAACCGTTTGCTCTTCTCAAGTGGAAGTGAAAAAAGGTGTGGATTAAAACTCCCTTTCCTTTGGCCACCCTCAGAAGGCCCTCCATAATAATATAGGTGCAGAACTCGGCCGCCCACACCCAAGGCCTATCACATCACCCCCATCCTCCAGCACCTCCACTGGCTTCCCATCAAACAATGAATAAACTAAAATCTGCTCCTTTTCACATTCATGGTCATTTAAAGCCTCACTCTCCCCTTCCTGTCTGACGTCCTGGACATGGCTCTTCCGTTCTTCCTCTTCAATCCACCTCTGTACCCTCTGCCAGCCTCGACACGATGGGTAGCAGGGCCTTAAGTCGCTCTGCTCCAAAAGTCTTGAAAACTCTTCGTCCTGCCTTCCATAAATTATAGCAACTTTGTCTTCCTCTTACAATATAAACTAAAAACTAAACTGTTCCATCCTGAATTTCTTCCTTAAGCTCTGTAACTCTCTATTCCTGTTTCAGCTTTTAACTATTTGTTTTGGATAATTTGGAATCATTCTAATTATAATATTTGTAATAAATATATGAAATCTAATTATTCTGAGTCAGTACTTGGGTGACTTGGGCAAGTGTGTCAAATCAAGCTTAAGAAACCTTGTTGTTGTATTTGACAAAGACATGTCTCTATTGCAACACTGCAAAAAAGCTGACCAGTTTGTTACTGAGTAAAATCTCTAAACTAAAGGAAAATGTGTTTGCGTCTTCTCGTTTAGACTATTGTAACAGTTTATTTTGGTGTGTAATCAAGAAGGTGCTGTCTCGCCTGCAGTTAATACAACACTCTGCAGAGAGAATTCTGAGCCGCTCTAGTAGAAGAACTCACATTTCCCCAAAACTCTTCACTGGCTGCCAGTTTCTTTCAGGATCAGTTTTAAAATGTAACTCGAGAATGTTCCAACATGTCTCAACTTTGGGGTGAAAGAGGTCCCGGATGTTACATACATGAGGACCATAAAAGGGAGATACTTTACTATATTTGGTAGAACCTTTTTTCACAGAATCTGGGGATTTTGTGTTCCGGTGAACCGACCCCTCCCAGCCTCGTACGTGGTGGTGTAAAATGAAGGACAGACACATGGATGAGTTTAAGAAAAATGCTCGTTTAGTGAATTATGCAAAAGTCAGAGACAAACTTACGTGAACACAGGCGCTAGCAAGCAGAGAGATCTATCGCAGACGTCTTCGAATGCCAGAACGCAAAGATCTCACAAAATGGTGGATCTTTATAGTAGAATATTCAGGTTAACGCCTCTACTCAATTGTACGTGTAGGATTGGTCAGTAATTGTAAACACTTGATTATAAGATGGCCGGTCGCACGTGGTCGTCGTGGAAATTTACCAAAGGTTGTTGTCTTATTGAGAGAGTCTGTTCCCAGCGACTTGCTGGCCTGTTGTGTCTTTCAGTGTGAGTTCTCAAACAGGTGTCCACAGACTTGCTGGGAATCTGGGATTGTTTAATCTTTCTGTGTGTGTGACCTGACCTGTGTGAACCTGAGTAGTTTGAGTTTAGTTTAAGTGAATGCAATGCAGGAAAATGATCATTTAATATGAATTAAATATGAAAGATTATCAGTTAATCAAGTGACTATTTGAAATGTGTGTTAAATCTAGATGATTGATTACAGTAAAGTTGTCATTTCCTTACACTTACAATGCCTTTTGTGTCAATGTACCTTGGAAAAACTGAAAGCACTGTGCTGCATCACAAATGATCAACTTTTGTCTGTGTTTTAATGTTGCTCTCATTTTTATGAAGATCTGTTCTTTGTCTGTGCTGTGTTTTATTAGAGATATGGCCTAGCAGCATTGGCCTCTTTCCAGCTGTTGCTCTTCAGTTACTTCTCTCTCCAACTCTAGTCCACTGGTGTCTGAAGTTTGAGAGCTCCTTCTCCGAACTCCACCGCTACTGCCGCCGCTGAGAGTTTCCAGGCAATGTAGCCCTCGTTGCTATCTGCATCATAGAAATGCTCAAAAACAATGTTGAAAAATAAAATAAGAGACACCTAGTGCAAAGAACTATACTTTATCAAGAGATTATATTCATAGGAAAATGCTTATTGCGGTTATCAATTGCGCTTTTGCAATCTGAGCTTGATGGAGGCGCGGATGTAGGTAGGTAGGTAGAACTTTATTGATTGAAATTGTTCTTTTCCAATAAGCCACAGCAAATACAGCAATTTTTCATGAAAATAAATCAAAATAAAATAAGAAGAAGAACAAAGAGAAAGAACAAGATGATACTATCTAAGTCTAAAGAATCCCTAATTAATTAACTTAATCACTAATGTTAGATTTGTTCGGGGTTTTTGTGTTTCCATGAACCGACCCCTCCCCAGCCTCGTACATGGTGATGGAATGAAGGACAGACACATTGATGAGTTTAAGAAAAATGCTCGTTTAGTGGATTATGCAAAAGTCAGAGACAAACTTACGTGAACACGGGCGCTAGCAAGCAGAGAGATCTATCGCAGACGTCCTTGAATGCCAGAACGCAAAGATCAGACAAAATGGTGGATCTTTATAGTAGAATATTCAGGTTAACGCCTCTAGTCAAATGTGAATGTAGGATTGGTCAGTAAGTGTAAACATTTGATTCTAAGATGGCCGGTTGCACGTTATCGTAGTGGAAATTTACCAAAAGTTGTTGTTTTCAAGAATCTGTTCCCAGCGACTTGTGTCCTTCAGAGTGAATTCTCAGACAGGTGTCCAGACGTCCTGGAATCTGGGATTGTTTAATCTTTCTGTGTGTGTGAGGCTTTGTGACCTCGGCCTTTGGGTTGTGAACCTGAGTTTAGTTTAAGTGAATGCAATGCAAGAATAGGATTATTTAATATGAATTAAATATGTAAGATTATCAGTTAATCAAGTGACTATTTGAAATGTGTGTTAAATCTAGGTGATTGATTACAGTAAAGTTGTCATTTCCTTACACTCCCCCTGATTGCATCATGAACTAATGATGCAATAAAACAAAGACAAGTCTGATTTCAAAATAATGATCGCGAATCTGATTATAAACTAAACATGCCAAACTATCATCCGTATAGTGCCACACAAAGATTACATATGGTGAGAAAGCAACAGAGGAAACACAGATTCATTGAATGGAAACAATTATACATTATGAGCATTTCTCTCAAATCACAAAAAAAAAGAAAAAATCCAAAAAAAATAATTAATAATAATAATAATTCCAAATTATGCTATGAATTAAAACTGAAGTAATAGAATGCCAAATCATAAAAAAAAACATATTCACAATAACTAACTCAAATCTAATAAGTCTATTTTGAAGTAGAGATTTTGATAAAATATATATTGATATGGAGCCAGTATCCACTGCTTTGAAAAACCTCTTTAACGAGGTAAAAAGAAAGCAGCAGCCCCGTTTTCGGCGACTTGGATGTGGGCTCTTCGTGTGAGGTGTTGTTGACGTACTCCCCCGTCAACAGTGCATCATTGAGCTCGTCCTGCAACATAGGAAAGACATGAACAGCATCGCATTCTTTGGACAAATGAGAAACAATACATCTTTAAATCATGCTTTTTATTTAGAATTGACTCATACTACTTCATGCAGACAAAATTAACCCCTTCCTATTTACTACCCAAGTCAGAGAGATAGTAAAACACAGTCGTACCTTATTCTCGAGCTGTTTTCTACACCAAAAATTTAAACTAATTGAATGCAATCTGGACAGAGCTCCCTTCAGCAGTGTTGATCGACAGAACCGTGCAACAAGAATCACCATCACGTAACAAACCTATTATCCAGCTAAGTATCTATCTAAGTCCTCCCCCTGAGGGACAAATAAACAACCTTATTTATTTGTATTTAAAAAATGTTTTCTTGAACAACTTTATATCCAAATCTATTGTCAAATCATTTAATAAATCATAATACTCTTTGTATTAACTCTCTTAAATTAGATTAATTAATTATTAATTAAATTAAATTAAAATATATGACATTATTAGCTAAAAAAATATATTCTAAGCTTTGTTTAATCTTTATTATTCCTCTTAGATTTGGTTTGAAAGTCTATTGCTAAAGTAAATGGATAATATCAAAATAAAAAAGTGACCATTTCTGCATCCGTTTATTTATTCAATTTTGTTTTTTCTATATTAGCATTTCTATTGTTGGATTTCCGGACCTAAGTTTAACCAATTAATAAAAGACTAACCAAGACTTAATTTATGAATAATTAAAAAATTAAAAATTAAAAATTAAAAATTAAAAAATAAAAATCTACTCTATAAAATGATTCATTCTTTTTTCTTTTCTTCTCCTTTGTAAGATATAGAACTCCACTAAAATTTGTAACCTTATTTTCCATTATTAACCAATTCAATTTAATTTAATTTTAAGTGTCTTATCGTTACAACCAATTTATTATCTTTATTTTAAAGTTCCCCAAATAACTGTTAAACTCTAGTATTTCAAATTGGTATTTATTTTAGGTTTATTCAGGTTCATTTTGTCATGTGGATGAAGACTAAGTAATTTTCAATGCTTATGTAATTCAATTCCTTCAATAAATTACACTTGCTAGTCCATATTTTAATTTAGAACTCAACTTGTTTATTTTCCATCAATCTCTTGCTCTAGTTCTTATTTTTTGATCAACTTAGATTTAAGGTATATTTACCCTTAACAAAGTTAATTTAAAGATTGATATGATTCTGTAGTTTCTAAATAGATTATTTACTATTTTCTTTCCTGAAGGCATCATTTATTAATTTATTCTTACATTTTCCAGAGTCAATTTCTTTTCCCTGCTTTATATTTTTTGTTAATGTTTATAGTTGTCTTAGAATGTTAGAAGCAGCTTTAGAAACATATTTCCATTTCTTATTGAACTTTTTCAATAAATCAATTTCAGTTTTTAATTCCAAGTTTCACTTTTCATATTTTCTATTGTATAATTGGCTGCTATTGATGTAGATAAAAGTATTCTACTAATTTATTTAAAAAAAATGCATATTCTTAAAATGATTAATTCGAAAATATGTTTAATCATGACAATATGTTTTCTGTTCTTTGAAACTTCTCCAATGTTTGGACATTTTCCAGCCCAATTGATTGTCCTTTTAAATATATAACACCAATATGTACCTTCTTTTAGCTTTAAGTAAAGTCTTATTAGTTTGTGGGAAGTTGTATTTTTCGCAAATCATGATTTCTTGTGTTTGGTAATTTAAACATCTTAACTATTTCACCACATGTCCAAAGAGTAGTTTCTTAAAACTACATTTGTTCATATATATATTTAAAAGTATGCTAGTCAAGTTTTTAGCTTTACTCATGCTGGCTCATGTTTCTTGTTCACCTTCTAACAAGGAGATCTTTTGATATATTTAAAAGTCTGCAGTGGACAGTGGCTTCTTATTTCTCCCTCACTGGAGGGCTTCTCAACACCACCTCTAACAGGATAAGAATGATCAGAAGTTATGTATCTATTCAGGTGATGATGAGGATATTGTGTGTGTGTCATGAGTTGTGTATTCATAACTTTGATCTGTGGATGTCTGTTAAAGATTGTCATGTGTTTTATTTGAATAAACCTTGAAGTTAGCAGAAATGATCAGTATGTTTTGACTTCATGGTGAAGAGGGAAACAGAGGCGGGTGTTCGAGAGAATTCTTTCACTCTCTCACACACACAGGGAGCAGGTTGTAGCAGAGACACTTTTTTATCTTATTCAATTTAAAATGTAAGTCATGTGTTTGTTTGTTTGTCTCTGAGATCAGTGTGTTATTTGTAATATCTATGTGAATGTCTGAGATTGTTGTGTGAGTTCAAATCTGTTTATGAATGTTATAGTTAATTAGATCAGGTGTGAGTCAGACCTCTTTGATTATTTACCCACAACAGAAATACAGTATCTATTCTAGATTACTATTTTGCTTATCTTAACTAGTTTCTTTAATTAATATTCACTTCAATGAGATTTCCTCTTGGTCTATAGGTGTTTGGTTTATGCAACTAGAGAGAAGAATGCCATATTTATTTTTCTCAGTGTTTCTTTTAATGTATCTCTTAATCTATTATTTTTTCTTTGACCTTTCCTCCTACAGTATTTAGTCTCTATTTTTACCATTTTCGTCTAATTCCAAAAGAACAATATCATACATTTCACTCACATCAAGATGGAGTGGTTTAGTATACTATAGTCTAGTCTCTATAGTATATTCTTTATTGTCTAGTCTCTATAGTCTAGTTTCTGGAGGTGACAAGTCAGCAGCTCTAGACAGAGTCACTTTTAATTAGTTTAAATAAAATTCTGCATCAGTCGACCACACACGTTTTTTTTATTTATTTTTTATTGCCTTATGGCTGCTTTCATCGTAGCTCTGAGTGGAGCAATCAGAGTATGTTATTCTGGGATTAACTGTTTACGGTTACAATTTAAGATATCATGTCTCTAACAGTTTAGCTTTGTCTAATTTTTTCGTCAAATCGCAAACAACTTTGCATTTCTTATTCATGTGTCCCAGGGCCATAGCTTCTCCACCAGCAACCACAGCAGGAGCAACACGAGAGACAGAAGTGTCAGAGAGAGCATAGAGAACACCTTGTTCGTTTGTTAGTTCAGCAGCCACACCATCAGGACCCACAAAAATGTCACCGCAGACAAGAGTCAAGTTCATGTTTGTGACCAGATCGTGCCATTTGTCTTCATAATCACGTTCATCATCATCCCAGACATAGTTCTTAGTGCTGTGTGGGGGGTCCAAAGGTGGATCATAGGAATGAAGTCTCAAAAGTCTTTTCAAGATCAGGGAAATCAGATGTTCAATCATGTTGAACCAGTACAGCTCCTCCCTCTCTGGAGCAGAAGTTCATTCTTGGTGGAGAGTTGTTGAGGTTGAGTTCTTGTTTGTTCAGCTCAGGAAAACTGCTTCAATTGTAGGTGTCACCAATAGGGAACTGGACCAAAGTTCCTGGAGTAAAAGCCAAAGATGCGCCATTGTTGACCAACATTCTTTGTTTGTTTCCATCCCCTCGTCCTCTTCTCCTGCCACACCCATGCACTCCAGCCAGTGGCCAATAGGGAGCTATGATAGGACCCTAGAACTATCATCATCTATCATCTTCTCTATTTTTTAGAGAAGCTCTTTCAAGTCTTTAATTTGAATCTTAATTAGCTGTATCAAGCTAGCTCAAGAGCTCAATAATTAAAAAACAGAGTTTAAAGTTTCATATTTTCTTCCCTGTCAGGAGCTTTAACTTGTCACCTGTAGTAAAAGTTACTTTTGTCTTAAAAAAGAGGAGGTCAATAAATGAATAGAACAAATTAATAATTATATTAATAATATTAATAATAATGCTAGAAATAATAATAAGTAAAGAAGCGATTAACAAAAAAAAAATTAAATGAAAATATAAAAGATGAAGAATTTAAAAATCTAAATTAAGAACCAAAACTTCAATTAACTAATTAAAATCCATTATAAAATCCGAGATAATAATAAAAATAAAACAAATAGTAAACTAAGATATTAATAATAATAAAAAATAAAAATAAAAATAAAATGGAATAATTTATGACTAATTGTTAAAATAATAAAATGTATTTAAAGTAATAATTGAAAAACTAAGAAAACAGAATAAACTGCAATTGATTCAATTAATCAATAATTAAATAATTACACCAATTGAGTCAGAACAAAAGTCAATTAGGAAGTAAACAAAGAGCAAACCAGCAGGGGGCAGCATAGCAAATACAACACCAAAGATCCGAAATTGAGAGTAGAAGAAGAGAAAACAGGAACTAGATATCAACAAACGTACACACGTGCAAGCAGTCAGTCACACACTTGTTTTAGATAAGCAGTATTAGCAACACAAAACAACCAAGTTACACTCAATGTGACCAATTGTGAGTTGATCAATTGACAATGTGAAATATGAAGAGAGGATGATCAAGATCATTAATACATACAACAGTGTGCCAACAATCAATGTCAATTGTGTTATTGTTATTGAACACTGCAGAAGAAGGAGAAAATTGAAATGTGAGTTGGTTTGTTTTTCTTCTTAAACCAATTATACCAGTAATTAACTGTATATATTCATATATACCTCAATTAAGTAATCAAACCCAATAGTGAATAGAATTCAAGATGACGTAAGAATGTGTGTTTAAAGAAGACATGAATACAACGGGAGGGTCGGTGAGGAAAAGAAGGAAGTCTTAAAAGTTCAACCTCCAAGCGAAACCACTCCCACCAACAAGGAAAAACTCTTTCGGAGCTCATTCGTACTTGCAGCAGACAAGTCTGCCAAGCAGCAGTTCTTATCAGCAAGAGATAGTGTCCAAAGACACACGAACCTGGACTCTCAGCTGAGTCACAGAAAGTCAGAGATCTCACACAAATGAATGATAATTTTTACAAGTACTGCAGCGAGAAAAAAATTATTCAAAAGATACAAACATACAGACACAGACAATTTTAACAGAACAATATGTCATGACAATACGACGACAACAGTATTTTACCAAAACAGGCCAGAGAGACACACTATGCTACGTGGAACGAGACTCTTGACCAGCCTGTCGTGTCTAAAGTGTCGAAATCAGATTGGAGAGCCTCTCGATCCGTAATCAGTTTCAAAACACCCTGGATAGGAGACCGCTCAACTCATCCATTCTATTTCAACCCCCGTCGAACTAACTCTAAACTAATCATCAATGAGACTTTATCCATCACCGTGATTGTTCGGAAAAATTAACTAGCCCTAACTATACTGCCAAATACCTGTGGAGCCCCTCGACACAGAAACACAATGAGATCTAACTGGCCTACACACCGGCTGGCAGAGTCTTCAGACCAGGATATTGGGAGAGACCCGCTCAAATCCCACACATCCCCAAATTAATGATAGCTACTTGGCTTACTGAAAAAGTACGTCTACTATAATCACCCATTGGCCAAGCATCCTAACTAGTTTAGGAATCTGGAAAAACGTCAGATGCCCTGTAGAGGGAGCCAGCTACACTCCACCCCTACTCAGAATTCTCAAGGGTTACCAGGTCGTGTAACCGTCTCCTCTGCCTATCAATTCAACTTAAATTCTAATCAACGTTTTTTTCCTTTTTTCAACGATGCTTCTTCTTCCCGGGACACGATAATGTCGTCTACACTTAATACAACAACAAACAGCAACAGACAATGCAATACCTCAAAAACGAGCATCAGCTTTAAGAAAGCACTATTAAAAAATATAATCTAAATTTGTGACAGAACCAGAGACTTACGTTTATTCGTCCAGGCAACCAAAACTAAAAAATATCTAATCTTTCCTAACTTACAATATAAAAAAATAAATAAAATAAAATAAAATAAAATCTATGTAAAAAATAAGATGAAATCTTTCTCACCTGATTCTTGAAGTAAGGTATAGTTGCCGGCCTGGTTGCCTGGAGAACAATCAGCTCAGAGTTCGTCTCGGAATTGAAAAGGCCTTCAAACCATCAGTCCACGCCAAGGGTCACGTGCACCAAGTTGTTCGGGGTTTTTGTGTTTCCATGAACCGACCCCTCCCCAGCCTCGTACATGGTGATGGAATGAAGGACAGACACATTGATGAGTTTAAGAAAAATGCTCGTTTAGTGGATTATGCAAAAGTCAGAGACAAACTTACGTGAACACGGGCGCTAGCAAGCAGAGAGATCTATCGAATTCTCAGACAGGTGTCCAGACGTCCTGGAATCTGGGATTGTTTAATCTTTCTGTGTGTGTGAGGCTTTGTGACCTCGGCCTTTGGGTTGTGAACCTGAGTTTAGTTTAAGTGAATGCAATGCAAGAATAGGATTATTTAATATGAATTAAATATGTAAGATTATCAGTTAATCAAGTGACTATTTGAAATGTGTGTTAAATCTAGGTGATTGATTACAGTAAAGTTGTCATTTCCTTACAGATTGGAAATTATTATACACTATACGTATATGCCATAGTTAAATTAATGCTAAAAAGATAATCAAAATATAAAGTATAAATTACTAGCTTCATCTAAGAGCTTAAACGTTTGAATACACATTCACAACCAACATTTCACTTCAGACTGATTACACTGTTTCAAGAAAAGCTTGGAGCAGACTTAGAGCCAAACAGCGATTAGTTGAACATCTGTCTGTCTCCCCGGCTCACACCTGTGGGCGTGAAACAAAAGAGCAAAATGGAACACACCAAAAAAAGGGGGGCTGGAAGACAAAGGAACTTGCCCACACAACAGGGAAGCAAAGAAGTTACTTACCAGGTGACCCGAGACATGAAGAAACTTGAAAGAACCACTGCCCCGGAAGAGACGACCCCCTGGACAGGAAACTTTCCCTTAAATATAGCGAAGCTCCATAACACGGGACCGTCTTTCCCGGCGCTATTGACCTGTAGAGCTGCCGGCAAAGAGCGAGTCCTTTCGATCGTAAAAGTTTATATCTTTGTTTGACTTGAAGCGGCGAATAAACGACCCGTACACTCTGCATTTTGACCTATTCTCTCCATAAAGCAAAGTATTAAGACCCGGACGTGACGTCGTGTTGGAGCGACAGAAACGGACCAGTTTTAATTGTTTTAAAAGGGAGTTTGGCTGTAACCTCCCTTGCTTACTACTGTCAACTAGAGTCTACAGTCAAGATCATTTTGGTTTCAATAAGGACAGATACTTTATAATTTTCTGTCAGTAACTTATGCATAAACTGAGATCAGGACCTACTGAGACCTAAAGAGTAGGACAGTGTTTCATGAAGCTTCATTAGCTCATCATTGCACACAGTCCCATGACCTAATATGTCTGAACACAGCATACATTCAACTGAGTGATCACACCAGATTTAAATCAGTGTTAGCGAACTGTTGCATATCATCTAAGAGCTTAAACGTTTGAATACACATTCACAACCAACATTTCACTTCAGACTGATTACACTTTTTCAAGAAAAGCTTGGAGCAGACTTAGAGCCAAACAGCGATTAGTTGAACATCTGTTTGTCTCCCCGGCTCACACCTGTGGGCGTGAAACAAAAGAGCAAAATGGAACACACCAAAAAAAGGGGGGCTGGAAGACAAAGGAACTTGCCCACACAACAGGGAAGCAAGGAAGTTACTTACCAGGTGACCCGAGACATGAAGAAACTTGAAAGAACCACTGCCCCGGAAAAGACGACCCCCTGGACAGGAAACTTTCCCTTAAATATAGCGAAGCTCCATAACACGGGACCGTCTTTCCCGGCGCTATTGACCTGTAGAGCTGCCGGCAAAGAGCGAGTCCTTTCGATCGTAAAAGTTTATATCTTTGTTTGACTTGAAGCGGCGAATAAACGACCCGTACACTCTGCATTTTGACCTATTCTCTCCATAAAGCAAAGTACTAAGACCCGGACGTGACGTCGTGTTGGAGCGACAGAAACGGACCAAGTTTTAATTGTTTTAAAAGGGAGTTTGGCTGTAACCTCCCTTGCTTACTACTGTCAACTAGAGTCTACAGTCAAGATCATTTTGGTTTCAATAAGGACAGATACTTTATAATTTTCTGTCAGTAACTTATGCATAAACTGAGATCAGGACCTACTGAGACCTAAAGAGTAGGACAGTGTTTCATGAAGCTTCATTAGCTCATCATTGCACACAGTCCCATGACCTAATATGTCTGAACACAGCATACATTCAACTGAGTGATCACACCAGATTTAAATCAGTGTTAGCGAACTGTTGCATATCATCTAAGAGCTTAAACGTTTGAATACACATTCACAACCAACATTTCACTTCAGACTGATTACACTGTTTCAAGAAAAGCTTGGAGCAGACTTAGAGCCAAACAGCGATTAGTTGAACATCTGTCTGTCTCCCCGGCTCACACCTGTGGGCGTGAAACAAAAGAGCAAAATAGAACACACCAAAACAAGGGGGGCTGGAAGACAAAGGAACTTGCCCACACAACAGGGAAGCAAGGAAGTTACTTACCAGGTGACCCGAGACATGAAGAAACTTGAAAGAACCACTGCCCCGGAAGAGACGACCCCCTGGACAGGAAACTTTCCCTTAAATATAGCGAAGCTCCATAACACGGGACCGTCTTTCCCGGCGCTATTGACCTGTAGAGCTGCCGGCAAAGAGCGAGTCCTTTCGATCGTAAAAGTTTATATCTTTGTTTGACTTGAAGAGGCGAATAAACGACCCGTACACTCTGCATTTTGACCTATTCTCTCCATAAAGCAAAGTATTAAGACCCGGACGTGACGTTGTGTTGGAACGACAGAAACGGACCAAGTTTTAATTGTTTAAAAAGGGAGTTTGGCTGTAACCTCCCTTGCTTACTACTGTCAACTAGAGTCTACAGTCAAGATCATTTTGGTTTCAGTAAGGACAGATACTTTATAATTTTCTGTCAGTAACTTATGCATAAACTGAGATCAGGACCTACTGAGACCTAAAGAGTAGGACAGTGTTTCATGAAGCTTCATTAGCTCATCATTGCACACAGTCCCATGACCTAATATGTCTGAACACAGCATACATTCAACTGAGTGATCACACCAGATTTAAATCAGTGTTAGCGAACTGTTGCATATCATTTATCTTCAATTTAGTAAACTCCATGTAACCTGGGTGCATTCCTCTTCCGCATGTTGACATCGCGTTGCTAAGGCAACCGCGGCGTCGCTGCTGACGCGGTGAGTTACACCCCGTTAAAATGCATATTAGATCCCTGTCGCTTCCGGGGTTAGTGGCATGCATGTTCGTCCTTGCAGCAGGTAAGAATGAATTGGGTTGAAATCTTCGCCCCAGTAACTAACTTTAATCAATAGTAGATCCAACTTCTGCCGGTCCCGCTGCAAGTTATTCAAAGAATTTTGATCGCGCCGCGCGCACTGAACTGGTGAGTGTTTGATCATTTGCAGCATGATAAGCATGTTCAATGAAACATTTACTTATCCCGCAATTTATATTGATGTGTACACATGACATTTATTGTTGCTCTGGCCCTGTTATAGGCCAGGTGCCAACGATGATGATGATGATGATGATGATGATTATGATGATTATGATGATTATGCAAACGCTGAGAAATATGATGGCGAGCTAACAAGTGACCAGAGCAAAATCTTCACCCCTGCACCTGCCGGTTTGGACAGGAGCTCCTGCGATCCAGTCAGAACACTGAAGCACACGCACACCACACGGTTCCCCCCCTTCCCCCTCCTATGGTCCCTCACACACGTGCACCTCTGACCAAGGATTGAATGGACTCTTGGGACCCTGGTCTCATTGATAATGATTCTGATTTTCTTTTTTTATCTTTCTGTATTTCAAACCTGAGCGGTTGAATTATTTATTTTTGATACAATTGTATATTACCCTTTAACTTTGGTTAGAGGAAGTTTTGTTCACATTTCTCTGTCTAAATATATAGTACTATTGAAACTGAAATATTTTATGTGTCTTCCATTCCTGCATCTCCTCCATGAGCTGAGCTAAGACTTCTGATCCATCTAGCCTTTTATAACCAAAAACTAGTGTAAGCGTATATTCTAAACATGCTACATCCAGGTTGTATAAACAAACAGAGCGTGATTACAGCTGGCTGGAGGAGCTGGAGAAGCCATTATTACACCATAATGGACTCCGCTCTCGTAACCTCTCGTTCGCCAAGATTTCAAAGCACCTTTATAAAGTAATAATTTGAAAACATGGTCTTGATGAGGAACTTACTGCAACAATTCAAACATGTGAATCAAGAGAGTTAGGTTTTGGTATTAGTTGTGCCTTAACAATGAGGATTTGATAAAGAGACATTGTCAAACGCAAACTTTATTTTCAAGTCAGTCAATTTGATTGTCGTTAATTATAAATAATAATACTTTATTGTGTTTCTAGGTTTAATCATGAGCTTCCTTTCACTGAAGTTCTGGGTACCCATTTCAAACCTGTGCTATGCCTACTACCTTATTCATCCCTTCATCATGATAATATTTTTTTTCTACAAGAAACTCCAATCCACTATTTAGAATTCAATGTTATATGTACTTTTTTAGAAAGCATAACAAATGAACATGTGTATTAACAAAAGTGTTTTCTGTCCTCCTTTAGATGTATTTGTACTTTGGTCACATCATGCTAATGCAAATTGTCTGAGATGCTGTGGACCAACTAGCAGAACCTCAGTTTTGAGTCTAATAAAAGTAACTTTTGGGTCATTCAGATCTTGATATAAGTAATACAGGGTTGTAGTTGTGTTAGCTGATTCCTTTCATCTGACTTCATTCAATTTTTTTCACCAATAATTTTAAGCTTTGTTGTTGTTGTACATTCGATATTGGATCCGATAGAACCAAAGCATCAGCACTTATATAGTCTGGGGTATGTTGAGAGACATATTGGAGGTATCGTAGTTAAAGGCTTTACAGAATGGAAGGGTCATAATTTAGGAGTGAAAAGGTTGAGAGTTTATTTTGATAACCCGAGACCTTTTTCCGTCATAGCATTTAGATAGAGCTATGCTAGACTCTTGGGTAAGAGTGCTTTGATCTTCTGTTACGACAACAAATGTCATGAGACACAGTTACTGGGTAGATTATCACTCCTACTTCTTGTGTTTTTTATTATTCTTAAATTGTTCGATTAACTACATGGCAAAAAATTGCAGTGATTGCAGCTGGAAAAGTAATTAAGGCTCACCTACTTTTATTATATTCAACCCCCGGTGTGTGAGGGAGAGGTACCGCAGGTCTTTCCTCCCTGCTGCCATCAGACTCCACAACAAGAACACACCAAGATAACTATTTAACTGCACCTCTTGTTATTTATGTAAATATGATTGTGTATATATTATATAGCGCAGATTTATCTTTTATTCTATTTCTCGTTTTTATTTCTGGGTGTTTTTATTTCTCTTGCTGCTGTTAAACCGAATTTCCCCTCGCGGGACTAATAAAGGTTTTCTGATTCTGATTCTGATTCTGAAGTCAAGATAAGGTCACCAGTTTTCTGCTGTTTCTACAGACGTGTGTGTGTGAGTGTTTGCACGTGTACACTTGTAGATTTAGAAGGAACACTATGTATCTGTCGGTAAAGGAACTCAAATCTCTTTCCTGTCTAATGAGTTCTGCGCATTCGTTTGATCCAAGGAAGAGTGACATTTTAGAATTAAGACAGTCAATTTATTAATAACAAAGTATGATTACCAAAGTAGGCCTTACAAGACCTTTAATACAACAGTTAAACAAAGAAATGCAAATTATTCAAATTGTTCAGAAATACCACAGTTCCAGCGCTTGGTCCAGTCTCTGTCAGACATCCTGGCTCACCCAGGTCCTCCCAGAGAGTGGCACTTAATCTTTAGATCGTCTCGTCTTTTAAAGCCCTCAAGACACTCAAGACACTCCCAGAACCAAATCTGACTCCATAATGAACAACAGATGTTGTTTGATCTGATCACTAATCTAAACAAAGAATCTCCTGACCTCCTTCACACCTGTTATCTCCAACCAGGTTCGAGGGCCCTAAATTCTGTGTCTTGATACTTCAAAAGTTGGGAACATCCTTGTCCAAACAATCACAACATTTGTTACCGTGGCTTTATCCTTCCTCCCCCAATACATACAGTATGTTATCTTCACAGTCACCTTTAAGCCATGTCACCAAGGGCCATAAAAGTTAAGACACAGTTGGCCAGAGCCCCTGAGCCTTCAACCCCTGCTGTGGGAAGGGAGCTGTCGTAAAACACAACACAGGATGTTTTAAGATCTGAATGAGAGATGACATTATCAATGTTTAACAGTTGAATACACAGAAGACATACATTCAACTCATCAATGGATACACCTATAGGAAAGTAATTTAGAATATGTCTTCAATCCCTCCTTTGACCTCTGAAACCAGAGGTCAACCTTTAAAATGTTGAAGTTCAAAACAAACCTTTTGTCTCAAAATCTGGTACATGGTAAATGATCAATCAGTTTGCAGTTATTTCCATAACTTCTACACACCATTTTCTCACCATAAACCCTTAAACAAACTCTGTAATCGAAAAAGGAGCAGGCTGAAGCCCAAACTTATTTTCCTATCCTATGTAATCCATGAAATAAACCCAAAATATCAATTTTCTAAACAAAAAAATAAAAACAAAATCATTTCACATTTCATTCATTTCCCCTTGTAATCCTTAGGTATTTTACATTTCAATATTATTAGCTTTTCATTTATATTTTTTAAATGTATCTTATTTTTAAACTGACCAGTTTCTACAAAACTATGTCACAAAGCCTCTTTCATTATTTCGCTTACATAAATGAAACCAACTATATTTAACATTAGTTCTCAATTCTTAACTCAAAATAATGCTTCTAATGTTTTTAAATGTAAAATGTCAACTAATTTTTAAAATGCCAGACTTTCTAAGTTATGTATTAGTAGTTTTTCTAATGGGAAACATTGCGAATTATTCTAATAACTCATTCTGGAGTTTTTAATCATAGGGTCTATGTATTTCTACATGTATTTCCCCAAAACCTCAACACAATTTCATATATGGCCTTATACGTGAGAATTATAATATGCAAAGACAATTATTGTTTTACAAATCCCAGACTTTGTAGATTATACAATTAGATTTTTTCTCATTTCTTTTTTCCAAATTATTATTATTTTTAAAATACTGTGGCTTCCAACTAAATTCATGCTCACAGATTACTCCCAAAAACATCATCTCATACAATCTTTCAATTTTTACGGACACCCTATGTGTCTGTTTCTTACTTTTGGAAGCATTCAAAAACTATTTAACCTGTGAATTTGATATGAATCATACACCCTCCTTTCACTGAACAATACCAATTGCTACAGTGAAATCTAACATTTTTAAATCTATTTGTTCAAAACCAACCAAGATTTTATCACTTCCAGTGTGAATCTTAAAACAAGAAAACCTCAATAGATAATTCCCAAGTTTGTGTCAGAAAGGCAGCATTACAAGGGATATCATTCAAAGAGTTTTCAAGCGAGCTACCAATGTCGTTTGTGGGCTTCCAAACTTTTTAGTTCATCAAGTGAATTGAGATGATTTCATGAGCAAAACAAACTCTCAATGAGGGACATGATCGCTTGGTGGAGGCGCAGGATTCCATTCAGCACCTCTTTGATAGAAAGAAATGGAAATTCCCTGAGCGCCCCAGTCGATGTGGGCTCAAGACTCAGGACAATGCACTCATGTAGGCATTGTAGGGTGTTTCCGCTGGTTGTTGTGGAAAGCCATATTTCAAAATGGTTTAAGGAAATAGGCAAAAGCAGGAAAATTGCCATCAAGCGGTAGTGATGTGGTGGAAAAGGTCATCGCTGGCAGCGAGACTTCATCAGGTGCAGGGGTGGATCACTGCTGGTGAAAAGCAGTGAGACTTCAAGGAGTGAGGATGCAGGGACCACAGGAAGTAGGGGCCACAGATTGTAGGGCCGCAGTTGGCGGTAACGTTCTACCACTTGTTGGGGACAGCACGCATCTTCTGTCCACCTGGAACTCCAATCCGGTCCGGACTTGGATGTAGCTGGTTCAGCTTCCCGTGTAGAACCCTCACGTGTCTGGTCTGGTCTCACGTTACACCCTCCTTCAGCTCGTCCTGTCTCTAGCGTGGCACCTTCGACCTCTCCGCTAGACTTGCCGTTCGTCTGGACTAGGTCTCCTTTCTCAGACCCTCAAAGCCATGTCGGCGGTGAGCTCTTAGTCCTGGAGGTCCCACACTTAAACCTATCAGTGCTGCAAATCATTTCTGTATAAAATTGAAGGTTATTTCGCAAGCGCACAATGTTCATCAAAAAGGACAAGAAAGTTACACATTATCACAATATCATGAGACACAACACACTCAACAAGGTCCTGGTGTCTCTAGACCACCAAACTACTGACATGTGTTGCTTCTGCTCCTGGATAATTTAAGTCATCATTAGAAACAAACACTGTTACTAAACATCATTGATATGTGAAATGGAGCCTTCAGGTTCCAACCTGATCCTGCAAAATAAAAGTTTGGGGGTGAAGGGGGTCTTTCACTCTCACACACACAGGATTGGGGAAAGAAGAGATTTATGAGGACTCTTCTCCACCTCACTTGAGGTGCAGCATTCCTAGAACCTTTTAGGATAAATCTTGTTCCCTTCGTTAGACAAATATCAAAACAATGATCAATTGAATCATGCACATGCACATATCACATGCCGGTATATGTTAGTGTTCATTGCTTCTTTCTCTCAGTGCAAACACACATGATCTCATCTTCTTGCATCCTGGCACTCACATAGACACACAGACAAATAGACACATGGACACATAGACACACAGACACACAAACACACAAACACATAGACACAAAATCTGTTGCACTGCAGATGCACAGTGTTCGGTCTACGTCATGTCATGTCTGTAAGTCAGTCAAATGCATAAGTTCAGTATCATCTGATCAAACTGATGATTCAAATATAAAGCGGTTATTTCTTTTAAATGTTCTTTCTTCAATTCATTTATCCAGTTGATCGACTCATAACGTTTTTTTTTGTTTTTTTTTTATTGAACTTTACTCAAATCAAATTCATAATAAGTGATTTCCAGTTTAAGTTTAGAATTTAACCATTTTAAAGTAATCCTCAAATCAACAATTATCAAAAGTTCCCAAAAATATTCTAACCCCTTATAGTTATTTGAAGTATTTATATTTTTCTTTATGACACACACCAAACTGTTCCCTAAAGAATCTGAAAATCAATCATTTTAATTGTATTATCAATTATCACTTCTATAAAATCCTTCATAGGACATGATCTCACTGCCATCAGCGCTAATGACAATGTATCAAGCCTCGTCATTACTTTTCAAATCTAAGTTAAAATTATTTTTACTTACAGACCTCAACAGACTGAATTAAGAATCAACTTCTTCATTAACTTCTTTATCACCTCGATTATTCATTCACTTCTGGTTGGTAAAGTCTCAACATTCCATAACAAAAATTAACAAGTTTCCTCTTTCATCTTCAAAGTAGATCTGAGATTGTTCTGTTGTCAAGCCTGTCACTCCAAACCAGTCAGCGTATCAAATCATTTACAATCAGAATATAATGTAGCAATACTTATCCTAAAAATTATCCCAATTCAATGATACTACATTTTCAACCATATATCTTCTTCCTCTCCTTTTATCCCTGTTTTCTTTCCAAAAGTAGCAGATAAAAGGATAGTTTACTTCCCGTTTTTTAAACTATTTCATTTCACTTAAATTTCCTAACTCCCTTTACACCGTCTCACAGTTATGACTGTTCAGAATCTCTTCTACTAGAGAATTATACTTCCCAATCAAAAATAAAAAATCTCAAAATCTTCTCTACAGAGAATTCCCCTTTTCTATTTTAAATCAGAGCTTTCAATGCTTTTAATTAACGGACAAGAAAATGTCAAGAAAACAATATCATGCAAGAAAAGGAGGATTTTCTTCAGCTGCAAATATCCTCATGGGATCAGTCAATGTATTGGGTTTGGCCTGTTTCGCAAAACATGACCCATGAGTGGCTTCGTCGTATCATCAGACAGGGTTCTGACAAACTTTCTCTTCGACCTCAGCTCACCAGCATCACCTGCATGGTCCCATCAGTGAGAAATCTTCTCACGGGACTTAGGTCAAGTAATCGTAATGTGCCTGTCTTAGGTTGTCCCATGGTTTTAGTCAGGATCTTACCCGTCATAAGCGAACCAGCCTTCCATACTCTCCTGAATCAGGCTGCTTCATAGGGCGAGAGTGATAACAGTAGAGGGGAGAGAAGACACTTTGCCTTTTTTTTAAACCAAACATTTGTTGTGATGACTGTCCGACCCCAGAAAATTGTTTGTCAAAGTAATGGTCATTTTCTGATGTTTCACTGTGACCCATAGTACTTTGATTGTTTGACAGAAAATTTCATCTCCATAAAAGAAAAGCTTTTTTGAAAAAGTGTAATTAGATAGACACTATGTCTCAAAATTGTGTTAAAAGTCACAGAGTGGAAGGAGTGTGTTAGTAGGACAGGAACAGATCTCAGAGTCTAACCCCAAGTAGTGAACAATCCCACAGATAGAGCTCCTCCCTCTAGAGGTTCATTCTAATTTCATGTCATGGACAAGAAAACACTCAGTGGAGCAGAACTTGCTTTGAATTATAAAATGATCTTGAAAACCTAAAAAATATACCTAATTTAAACAATCCTAGATGTTAAAACAGCTGACACAGTCCCAGAGTAAACAAACAAGCCACAAAGAACAATCTCAGTCAGAGTCGAAACTTTACAACAAGGACTAACTTTAGCTCACAATTTAAACAAGTAACCATTACTCTTATCAGCCAAGACAAATACTTCCATAGTCCAACCAAATAGAGTCAAGCAACATAAATTCACAGAACAACCATAAAACCAACTAGATTTAACCTCATGATACAGTGTGGGTTGTATTTTTAAGCTTTAAACTAAGATCTACAAAAAGTAAAACTCCCAGTATGGAGGGATGCCTGTTGCTACACAGTGTCCTTTTGACCTTACCATCCCCCCTGTTAAGACATGTGTTACTCCATGACAGAACTCTGTCCAACAATGAGCCTGTTCAATAATGGAACTGGTTTTACTTTAATATGTTCAAATTCATTTTTATCTTTAACAGTTAGTTTCTTGTCTTTTCACTGATGTTGAGGAACAAAGGAAATATGAAGTATTTCCTTTTATATGTTTTATTTTAATTTATTTAAAAGCTTTTATCTTTTTACCTATTGTTACTTTTTATTGGTATAGGATTTTTAGCGCTATAATCTTAATTATTTTCTTTCGAGTAATTTATTGTATTCAGTTCTTATCAATTTGGTATTTTTAATAGGAATTTTTATTTTCAATAACAATATTTTAAGGCCTAGTTTTCCAAACCATTCATAATAAGTGTATTTTTGTGTTCATATTACCAAGTCAGAAGTCTCTTGGGTCGTCAATAGTTCCATGTCAAGTCACTGGCTTTAGAAAGTTGTCTGCTTTCCTCCCGTCGATCAGATGGTCGAGTGACGTTGATGTTTGCCGTGATCCTGCATGTGGTTCCAGGTTTCTCCTGTGTTCCTGTATTGCGGGGTTTGTGGGGAATTTCCCCTCATTTCTCCTCTCAGAGACACTCTCCTTCTTCTTTCAAACATTTCTCTGCACATCCTTTCAACACATCATTTTTGTGATTATTTGCTAGAAATAATCCCGTACTCTGCCATTCTTTCACATTCTTTTTTACCCTTTTTTCAACTTCCTTTGCATCCTTGTCTGTTGGGACAGAACTTCTCATTTGCTCGAATATTTTTTCAAGTTGCATCCCAACAGATTCACCACACCGTGGAACCATTCCCCAGTCAAACCATTCTTTCTCCCGGTCAATTTCCACACTCATTTTGTTACAGTTTTTATCACAGCAGCTTTTTAACTCAAGAAATGAAAACGTTCACAAACGTTTCTCAGCACAGCGGCTGTAAGTTAGGAAAGTAAAAGAAGAAAAATGCAACGTTCACAGACGCTGTAAGTTTGATATCAAAGGAAATATAAAAGGAGAACGTAACATTCACAGAAGCTACGTTTTTTCAAGAGAATATGGAAAGAAAAGAAAAACGTAACATTAAAGATGTTATACGTTTTAGTTCAAGAGAATTTGTTTTATCAACGCTCTGTCTGCGTTTTAGTCCAGGGATTCACCTAAAAAAGGACAAGATTGTAGGTTTTTTCCTCAGCTCAGCAGGCTGCACCCAAAATTCCACTTCAAACAACAGATTAATTTCAACTTCATAGAAAATTAACTTCTTAACAACAATAAAATCAAGCTATAATCACAATAAAACGCAAAACAAAACTAACCAAAACAAAAAATGACGTCTTTAACTTAACCTAGTTCAAACTCAGAGTCCCACTCTGGGCTCTTTTGGTTTTAATCACCAAGGACTCCAACCCTTTTGGTTCTTCTAGATATTGATAAAACTCAATACTCCGGCCCCAGCCAGAGGAGAACGCAGGTTCCTAACCTTTTTTTTTTTAATAAAGACTCAACCTAGTTTGAACTTGGAGTCTAACTCCTTGGGTTCTTTAGGAGCTGATCAGGTTCCAAGGCCTCCAACCTTTTTCGGTTCTTCAAGTTATTGATACAACTCAATACTCCGGGCCCAGCCCGAGGAGAACGCAGGTTCCAAACCTTAAAGGCATTGATTCCCAATCAATATTAGGCGTCTTAAGCCTAGGCCTTTATTAAAATATTTGTTTCATTTCTATTTTTATTTATTTTTATTATTTATCTATTTTTTATTTATTTTTTCTTCCAGATGTGTCTGCTTTTCTATGATTGTGAAAGTAGTCACAACCCTTATTGATTTAATCTTAACATTTTATGATCATGTTTAATTCAATGAACAAGTTGGGTTCATACAACTTGTCTCATTGCATCAACAATGACCCTTATTTTTTTAACTTTTTAATTTTAACAGCTTATGATCATTTCTTATTCAATGAACAAGTTGTTTGTGTCGACCCCCTCAGGTTCGTACCACTTGCTTCATTAAATCAAAAACGACCCTTATTTTTTAACTTTATCAATTTTAACAGCTTATGATCATTTCTCATTCAATGAACAAGTTATTTATGTTGACACCCTTTAGGTTCATAAAACTTGATTCATTAAATCAAAAATGACCCTTATTTTCTTACTTTATAAAATTTCAAATCAAAAGCAGCACATCTGACCTTTTTCCTTACACATATTTAACAACAACAAAATTTAACAATCAACCTCTGGTATTTCCGAACAATCAAACACACTTTGCTCTATACTTATTTAAAATTTAAATTTATCTTGATCTCAGCCACGAAACTTGGATCTGGACTCAAAAGAAGACTTCTAATCAATAAAGTGGTGTCTTCTTACCGTTTTATGCTGCGCAGCTTGTAATTTTTGAGTCCAGGAATCCAGGCCCCGTCACCTCAACCGGAGTCGTCTTTTCCTCCTTGGATCACGTCGAGGGTCCACCAATTTAAAGGAACTCAAATCTCTTTCCTGTCTAATGAGTTCTGCGCATTCGTTTGATCCAAGGAAGAGTGACATTTTAGAATTAAGACAGTCAATTTATTAATAACAAAGTATGATTACCAAAGTAGGCCTTACAAGACCTTAAATACAACAGTTAAACAAAGAAATGCAAATTATTCAAATTGTTCAAAAATACCACAGTTCCAGCGCTTGGTCCAGTCTCTGTCAGTCATCCTGGCTCACCCAGGTCCTCCCAGAGAGTGGCCCTTTATCTTTAGATCGTCTCGTCTTTTAAAGCCAAGACACTCAAGACACTCCCAGAACCAAATCTGACTCCATAATGAACAACAGATGTTGTTTGATCTGATCACTAATCTAAACAAAGAATCTCCTGACCTCCTTCACACCTGTTATCTCCAACCAGGTTCGAGGGCCCTAAATTCTGTGTCTTGATACTTCAAAAGTCGGAAACATCCTTGTCTAAAAAATCACGACATTTGTTACCGTGGCTTTATCCTTCCTCCCCCAATACATACAGTATGTTATCTTCACAGTCACCTTTAAGCCATGTCACCAAGGGCCATAAAAGTTAAGACACGGATGGCCAGAGCCCCTGAGCCCTGGACCCCCGCTGTGGGAAGAGAGCTGTCGTAAAACACAACACAGGATGTTTAAGATCTGAACGAGAGATGACATTATCAATGTTTAACAGTTGAATACACAGAAGACATACATTCAACTCATCAATGGATACACCTATAGGAAAGTAATTTAGAATATGTCTTCAATCCTCAGTGCCATGCAAGAGTTTTTTTTACAAGAGTTTGTCTAAAAAAATTAATTAATAAAAAAAACTCTGAAATAACTTAAATGATATCATTTTTATACACTTGGAGGAAAATATATACTATACATTTACGTTTGTGTTAAGCGTCATTGCATGTAAAATCCTTCACAATCCAGCACGTATTAAGTGACTGTATCCACACAGTATCAATACAGTTTGATCATCACTGGATATACGTCTATATATTCTTTTAAGGGCAGAATTTACTCTTTTTCTTAAAACATAGAAACATGTTTTTTATCTTGTCATTTAAATGGAATGAATAATTTGGAAAAATATTTTTGTACTGGATAATTATGTTTTGAAGAGACAGCCTTCATGTAAACATTGACTTTATTGAAATATTTTGAGCTGAGCAGGTATTACTTGGAAATTCTCAGCATTGGTTCCACAGAGAGACATTAAAATGGTTTTGGGCTTTTTGTTCCTGCTGCTGATCGTGGGCTGCTCTGCACTCAACAAATGCAGGAATGACACTGATGTTTTCCTTCAGGAGCTCCACCAAGAAAATCCAAAAGAATTTGCAGTTACTAGTAAGTACTACATTCTTGAATATATTGATGCCTCTAAACAATGCCCAAACTTCTCCTTTTAATTATTTTAGCTGCTTATAAAATATTGCCGGTCTCAGATACATACATCATCTTTCAGTTAAAAAGTAGATTTACCTTTCTTTACTTTTCTCCATTTTCTGAGTCCTCAACCAAGACATTGTCTTTTTGATGCAATCAGCGGTTCTTCTCTTATTTCACATTAAGTCGTCAAAGAAGCATATGTTTCTATCTTCTTATAAATCAACGATGCCATCCCGACCCACGCTTTAACACGCTTCTACACCTGATTGCCACACACCCGGAATTATATTTGACCATCTGAACGGAGCCTAAAAAACTTTAAAAAAAATCATTCTATCCCAACCTTTTGGGATTATTTTCTTTTCAATTTAACTCAAATAATGATCATCATTTAAGTTAAGTTTATCACATGTTTTCTTTTTTATTAAGTAAGTGATTCGACTATATTTAAAAGTATTCATCCATTGAGGAGCAGTCAATCAAATCAAATCCACAAAGTATAGTCAGTTAGAAACTGTTCATGCTGTTGAAAATTGTGGAAAAGCAGAATTGAGTGTTGGCAAGATGTCAGTTTCTGAATTGAAGATTAAAAAAAAAAATTCATAACTGTATGCCGTCAGTAACGATCAGATTGGTCAAAAAAACAGTCAGTAGCGGATCTCTGGTGCAATCTCGCCGCCACTTCCAACGTGAAAGATTTTAATTACCTAAAATTACCGTAAACTCAACCAGAAACAATGCATTAGAGGGCAAAAGTGTCAAGTCAAGTCAAGTTCTTTTATTGTCAAATACGCATGTATTAAGACATACAGTATAAATTAAATTGTGGTCCTCTCTGACCCACCATGCAAAACATGAAAACTTAACAGACATTAAACACTTAAAACAGTTAAAGACTTAAACAGACACTCAAGAAAATAAAAACCAACAAAATGAAATAAATAATCAACAAACTCTTGGCAGCCGTGGCATCCGCAAAACACATACTGACTAAAAACATACATGGTTTATAAATAAAATAAGTGAAAGTAACTTTTGCATCTTCTTGTGTAAAAATGTGACCTCTTTACAGTGTATGATTCATATGGAAAGATGGGAAGCAACGTAAAAGGAGGCAACATCAACCAACCTGGCTTGATGTCGGAATGTCGCTCTGCCCACACGACTTCTTTCTCTGGACAATACTGCAAAGTATTTCTGAAACAGGTAATTATACAAAACAGAAGATAAAACAAGGCTGTCAAAATCTATATGTAACAGAACCCAAGTGCGAGTAAGAGTCAAAACAGGTAAATAGTACAATTTAATAATACAAAGTTCAAACACAAACAAGAGTCCAAATCTTAAAACATAATTACCAGAGTCCAAAACCAAATTGTCTACCAATAAAGGGAATAAAAAGAAGAAGGAAAAACCAGGAAAGGGGTTCTGAACACTAAACAGAAAAGTCAAAAACCGTCCCAAAAAACAACTTAAATACTCAGGCAAGATGCGAAGTCCAATATCCAAAATCCAAATACAAGGGTACAAAGTGAAGCCCCAGGGAGAGGAGAAAAGAGGTTCTGCTTCATTGGTGCTCCGCCCTCCAACGGCTTCGCTATGGGTTTACCCCGAGGCACCGCCTCGTCTCTGAGAAAGCTTAATGAACTCGCCACCCAGCAGGGGGCAGTACCTTCCTATAAAGGCGGGCAGCACCCGCCGCACTTCCTCCTTTTTCAACTCAGCGAGAAAGCTCCTGACAGTGGAATGTAATGATGGCGAATGAATATTGAAGTGAACCATGTGTGCACGAAGACTCCCTGAAGAGGAGACACACATGTCTGCTTCGTTTTGCCTAGAGGCCCAAATCACACGGGATGATTATGTGGCCTTCCGAGCGCTTCCCACGGCTTTTGACAGTGTTGGGAGGCGTTCGAGGCTTGTCGACCCACGCCGCCTCAGATCATGATTATGATCAACACAGGACTGCCGTGTTGTTTAAAATAACAACACGGCAGTCCTGTGCGCTGCACTCGACAAGCTCACGTTCCAACGTGTTGGGCCCTGATGAGTCGAGCTGAGTCGTCCATCGGTCATGAACAGATGTCGACGAGGAGGACGACTGGCTCGCTGCATGGAGTCGACCATGGGGTATGCGAGAGCGATCAGGTGAGTATCTCTTGCAGGTCTCATGGCCCTCCTGCAGCACTCGACGGATTCACTTGAGAGGTATTAGTGTGCATGTGGCTCCGCCTGTGAGTGTGACGTATTCACAGGCGTCATTAGAGACTTTCGCCGCTAATGCTAAGCTAACATGCTCCGCCGTTCATAGACGGCGAGAGTTTCCTCTCAGAACACAGTTCGGAGGAGGTTTTAAACCCCTTCGTCCGGGTCATACCGAGACTGTAATAACGGAGTCTGTCCACACGAATGAAGGGCAGACTCAACCATGTGCTTTGTTTCCAGATAAGCAAATGTCCACGAGACCGGCTTGATCAGCTGTGTTTACTTCACTTCCGTGTTGACATGCGCTGACGGGGTTTGACCGCCGATGAGCGTTGTCAAAAAAATCCCGGTGCCATGGATGACGTCACGTTTGGCGGAGAAACGTCATGGATGACGTCACGTTGGCGGAGAAACGTCATGGATGACGTCACGTTCGGCGGAGAAACGCCATGGAACGGACGCACCATTGAGAGGAATGGCCCGGCAGGAGGCGGCGCAGCTCCGCCATCACCTGCATGGGCGTGATGACGAGGCGCGACGAGGATACGCGGAGAAGATCCCGTTCGTCGGCCTGATAAGCAAATGTCCACGAGACCGGCTTGATCAGCTGTGTTTACTTCCGTGTTGACATGCGCTGACGGGGTTTGACCGCCGATGAGCGTTGTCAAGAAAATCCCGGCGCCATGGATGACGTCACGTTTGGCGGAGAAACGTCATGGATGACGTCACGTTTGGCGTGATGACGATGCGCGACGGGGATACGCGGAGACGGAGATCCCGTTCGTCGGCATCATCATCTGGTGCTGGGGGGAAGCGTCACCAGAGACCAGCCACCCCAGCAGCACCAACAACATCGGCAACAGCGGCGGCGTGCGACGAGTGAGCGTCGCCAAGATCCGCAGCGCGAGCCGGGGAGCCAGCAGCCGCAGCAGAGTCGACGGCCGAGGGCTCCTCCACCCTATTCATTCAAGGGAATGTGTCGGGAATAAAACAAGAGAACGTATGACGTTTCTGTGGTTCGTTCTGAGAGAGATGTTGGTAGCGTGCATGTGTTTCCGCCTGTGAGTGTGACGTATTCACAGGCGTCATTAGAAACTTTCGCCGCTAATGCTAAGCTAACATGCTCCGCCGGTCATAGACGGCGTGATTTTCCTCTCATAACACAGTCCGAAGGAGGTTTTAAACCCCTTCGTCCGGGTCATACCGAGACTGCAATAACGGAGTCTGTCCACACGAATGAGGGGCAGACTCCAACCACATGTGTTTTGTTTACAGACGAGCAGAGGTCCGCGAGACCGGCTGAATCAGCTGTGTTTACTTCCGCGTCGACCAGCGCTCGTGCCCGACAGAGCGTGACAGCTGATGAGGTGAGTGGAACTTGTCCGGACATGTCTATGTTAACCGGAGGTTGTTCCTTTCCCCACAGCGCTGTCTACAAACACTGGCACCGTGGAGGACGTCACGTTGGCGGCGGAGAAGCGCCATGGAACTGACGCAACCTGGTGTTTTTACGCGCGAGTTTTTTCGCCGTTCTGAGACCAGGCGAGGGCGAGGAACTTCCGTCCCGTCTGGTCGATCAACTGGAGAGGTGCGTGGCGGTCGGATCTCACGAGTGACGAGCAGGTCTGGACCGCCAGCGGGGCTTGAGAATGTACGGGACCGGGTGAGTGATGCGGTGCCGACGCGCGCGCGACCTAACTCACTTCAGCTCCGGGTTAATTCTCCAGCGCTTTCCTCCACATCGCGGGTTTTGTCAGCTCCGGTGACACTAAGAAGTGCTCAGGGAGTTGGGAAGACTTCCGGGGGGGGAAGGAAACACGCACGACGCGCATCTGAGGTGTCTCACGCGCACTTGCGCGCTTCTCCCACAGAGCCGGCTTTTATGTATGAGAGTGGGGGTTCTAGTGAATCCAACTCGAGTACATGCTCTGTGGATTCAAGAGATAGAGACGCGGCTTGTGTGATGCCCTTTCGTCTACGGCCCGTCCATGGGGGGCGGGCCGGAGGACTACCCAAGGTTCGCCAGGGCTGCGGTTCTGACAGAACATTATTCGGCTTGGAGTCGCCTGGTTTTACTTCTAGGACCCACTTGGCTGGGGGGAGTAATAATCAGGCGGGGCTATGCGCTACAGTTTGCCCGTCAACCCCCGCGTTTTTCAGGGATTCTCTGGACGCGTATGGTGGAGCAGGAGAAACTATCCTGTCTGAGAAACGAGGTGTCTACTCTGCTGCAGAAGGAGGTCGTAGAACTGGTCCCTGCAGCCGAGATGATGTCAGGGTTTTACTCCCGGTACTTCCTCGTGACGAAGAAGACCGGGGGTTGGAGGCCCATTCTGGACCTCAGCTATTTGAACAAGTTCATAGCTACCCGCCCGTTTCGCATGTTGACGGTCAAGAAACTGCTTTCAGGTGTATGTCCAGGAGATTGGATGACATCTATCGACCTGACCGACGCGTACTTTCACATACCGATAGTCAAGAGACATCGAAAGTACTTGCGTTTTCGCCCTCGAGGGTCGGGTGTTTCAGTACACTCGACTTCCGTTCGGCTACTCTCTGGCACCCAGGACCTTCACCAAGTGTGTGGAAGCGGCAGTGGAGCCTTTGAGAGTGAGTGGGGTAAGGATCTTGACCTATCTGGACGACTGGTTGATCCTTGCCAGGTCAGAGGCAGAAAGTTACGCTCACACACAGAAGGTGTTGAGCCATATTGCCACCCTGGGGTTCACAGTGAACCTCAGCAAGAGCGCTCTGACTCCAGCTCAACAGTTAGTTTACCTGAGGGTACTGTTGAACTCGGAGGAAGGATACGCGCGCCTCCCGGACGTGCGTATCCAGCCCATTCTCCGACTGACAACACAGTTGCTGGAAGCTCGGTGTCACGTGACAACAGCAGGCACTGTTATGTCCCTCCTGGGGCTCATGGCGGCAGCCCACACGGTTGTTCGGCTGGGCTTGCTGCACATGAGGGAGCTTCAGAGATGGTTTGGTCGTCTCAAGCTAGACCTCAAGCGGGAAAGAGGTCGGAAAGTGCGCCTTCCCGCTCGGGTTTTGCAGGACATCCAGTTCTGGAACTCTCACGCCAACCTCAGGCGGAGAGTTCCATTGGGTTGCGTCCTTCGTTACACTCAAGTGTTCACAGACGCTTCCCTGACAGGTTGGGGAGGCACCTCGGGTCAGGCCTATGCCAGTGGGGTCTGGAGCAGTCCGGTGCTCAGACACATAAACTGGCTAGAGCTGAAGGCAATTCACAATGTCCTGCTTCACCTCTCTCCCCAACTGTCACAGTCCAACGTCCTAGTATTTTCAGACAGCTCCACCGCCGTGGCGTACGTAAATCGCCAAGGTGGAGTCAGATCCCCAGCCCTTCTGTGTGTGGCAAGGAAGATTTGGCTGTGGGCGGACTGTCACCTGCTTTCGCTCAGAGCCCAGCACGTCCCGGGCGAGCTGAATGCAGTAGCGGACAGACTGTCGAGGGGGGCCGTCCAGGACGAATGGGGTCTGTCCGAGGCAGTGGCAAGCGAGATCTGGTCTCGATTCGGTCACCCGGTTGCAGACCTCTTCGCCAGCAAGGAGAACTTCAAATGCCCTCTTTGGTTCTCCCTCAGGGCTTCGGACCGCCCCCCACTAGGCGTGGACGCTTTAGCCCATTCGAGGTGGCCGGTCGGTCTGCTGTTCGCCTTCCCTCCTCCGCAGCTCCTTCTCCCCCTGATTCGGAGGACGAGGCGGGGGGGGCTGAGGTTAATTCTAGTGGCACCAGACTCCCCGGGGGCGCTCTGGTTCCCGGAGCTGGTGCGCATGGCGGTCGGGGCCCCGTGGGCCATCCCTTGGGGCCCCGCTGCCCTGTGTCAGGCGGGGGGGACACTGACAGCGCCCCCGGTGCTGGGCCGGCCTCTCAAGGTGTGGCTCCTGCACGGGACGAGCTGATCGGGACCCTGGACCCGGACGTTCTCCACACGCTGGAGAACGCCCGGGCCCCATCAACACGTAGGCTTTATGCCTCAAAGTGGGGGATATTCTCCCGCTGGTGTTCAGACAGGTCCTTGGACCCCAGCTCTTGTTTGGTCTCCGCTATCCTGTCTTTCCTGCAACATTTGCTGGATAACGGGCGGACTGTGGCGACACTGAGAGTGTTCGCATCAGCCATAGCGACGAGGCATGTCGGTTTGAGGGTGCTTCGGTTCGCGCCCACCCTTTGGTGGCGCGTTTCCTGCGGGGTGCCTGCAGGCTTCGACCTCCTGCAAGGCCTTCCAGCCCTCAGTGGGATCTCCAGTTGGTACTGGACTCTCTCACAGGGCCGACCTTCGAGCCTCTTGACCAAGTCCCATTGGATATCTTGTCTTTCAAGGTATCGCTCCTTCTGGCACTAACAACCACGAAGAGAGCAAGTGAGCTTTGTGCCCTCTCCATTAGCCCTGAGTGTCTTTCCTTTGGCGTCGAGGAGTCTTCGGTGTCTTTGCGTCCTAACCCAGCGTTCCGCCCGAAGATTCTGAGTTCCTTGTTCCGGGCGACGACCTTCACGCTGCGGGCCTTTCACCCGCCGCCTCACTCGGACCCGGGTCAGGAGCGTCTCCACCTGTTGTGTCCAGTGAGGGCGTTGGCCTGTTACTTGCGGCGGGTGGCCGAGTTTAGGCGCTCTGATGCCCTTTTTGTCTGCCACGGTAGATGCCGGCGGGGAGAGGCTCTCTCCCCCCAGAGGTTCTCTCATTGGGTGAGATCGGCCATTATCCGTGCCTACCGAGCAGCGGGTGGATCCGCTCCTAGCGGTCTGAGGGCACATTCCACCCGTGGCGTGGCAGCCTCAGTGGCTCTTTTGCGGGGTGGGGCAGCAGAGGATATCTGCTCTGCTGCCTCTTGGGCGTCCACGTCTACCTTCGCTAAGGCCTATCTCCTCGACGTAACGGCGGGATCAGTAGCTCATACTGTCTTGAGCGCTGTTGTGCCCCCCTCAGGGCCCACGGCTCAAGTGGGATTGGACCCTGGGCCGGCGGGGCCCTAGTGATGCTGCTCCAGGAGCGGCGTCCAGCTGGGGGTACATTTATCCCGTCAGGCTTCGCCTTTTGGGTAAACCCATAGCGAAGCCGTTGGAGGGCGGAGCACCAATGAAGCAGAACCCCTGAGTTATCTATTATAACCTCAGGTTCTGCGAGTTGGTGCGAAGCCCTCCAACCTCGTCGCCCAGCGGCCGCCCTTCTCGCTGAGTTTTCAGTTGGAGAAAGTGCGGCGGGTGCTGCCCGCCTTTATAGGAAGGTACTGCCCCCTGCTGGGTGGCGAGTTCATTAAGCTTTCTCAGAGACGAGGCGGTGCCTCGGGGTAAACCCATAGCGAAGCCGTTGGAGGGCTTCGCACCAACTCGCAGAACCTGAGGTTATAATAGATAACTCAGGGGATTCGGGTGAAATATCTTTAACTTTCAAAATAAACAAAATAACACACATCATACTGTGGTTCCAAATTAAATCAAGGAGTAGAATCTGCTTCAACCATTTTGAATTAAACATGATTTGTCAAAGTCATTTAAAACCTTATGCTTTAATTATTTTCCCTCTGTGTGGTGTTTTTTTTTTTCTTCTAATAATGTGTGTTTTAATTATTATCATTTGGGGATTTTCTAAAATAAATTTTCACCACAGGGAGAGTTCCTGTTTTTTGTGGGGATTTGTGTTCCTGACTCATGCAAAGACACAGAGGTAAACACGCTGGTGATTGAAGGTAAGTTAACAATGTATTATGTAGTTGACAAACATGTTGTCAATAATCAAATAAGTTTTTTATTCCCTTTTTTGATTTCAAGGGAGGCTCAAGTTTGGAGAGGTATCCCTTATTCCTCTTTTACCATCAATTCTAGTTAACAATTCTACAAAGGATGTAGTGAAGACAAGTTGTTTGTCGTCTGTTATTGATCCAGATGCTTCCGGAATAACTTGTCTGTGAGTAAACAAACACCATACACAAATGGCCCCAAAAAAAAGAAATTATGTTTGTGAAATAATTCTCGTATTATTAATATTTTTTAAATATATATTTATTGTCATTTTCTCATATTAAAGAATACAAAACAAAAACACATTTATCAGACACTAAACAAAAAAACAGGCATACGTCCACTCACTCACACCTGCACAGTATATGTACATAAAAATTCATGTTCACAAAAAAAAAAAGTCCTATTCAAAAACAGAAAAGTATAATACAACAAAATTTGCGAGGTTGTTATACATTTTCTATTCGTGCATTCCTTTCTTCTTATGTTCATATATGGTTTCCAGAGATTTTGGAATTCCTTTCTCTTTTCTTTGGATATATATGTTAGTCTCTCCAGACCAATACCTTTCAGCAGTTCTGTTTTACACAAATGTCTTGTATTATTATATTAATCTTATATTCATTGTAATTCACAAACCTTCGTGACCTTCACCAACGAGGTGACTTTCGTCTTTCAGCCTGTCTGTCCCCATATAAAACAGACTTTCACAAAGAAGGTTCCTTCAAAAATAATGACACTTCACTTATTGAATCAGCTTCATGTATCTGTACATCAGTCAGTTTGACTGCCTGTCTGTCTTGTCCTCCCCCTGACTGGTTACATCATGATTGAACATAAGCAGTTAAATGATTAATTTATATTTTCTCTCCCAGGGTCCTTTGTTGTGTTTTGGTTGCCCTTCCTCTCGTTGCAACACTGATTACTGCTGTGCTGAAGGAACATATGAGAAGAAAACTTCTGTCAACAGAGAAATCTTCCCCATTGGACAAAGAGCAAATTCATGGAGATTGCATTTTGAATGATCCCTCAAATTCTGAAATGATTCTTTGCAGTTTACAACAAGACAGTAAGTTGAATCTGCTCATTAACATTGATTTGTGTAATAAGTTTATCAATGCTATATTCCAGAAGGTTATTGATCTCACTCTTTAATACACAGACAACACATTTCTACCATCTCTTTCTGAATCTTTTTTTTTTTTCCGTTTTTTATATCCTATATTGTTTCAAATCTTAGTCAATTCTATTATTCCAAAGTGAGTTTTGTCGAGTTTTGAATGTTGTTTTTCGATGTGATAAAGTTTATCTATAACCTAAGAGCTTCAAAAATGTATAGTCAGCTTCTTCTGTCGTTTGGTAAAATTGATTCTTAGGCCCAATCCCATTTACCACCCCCTTAACACCTAAATCTCAAACCCTCAAGCCATTTGCCCTCAAAACTGCGTGTCGACGGTTATTTGGAAACTTGGAAATGGAACACATAGGTATACGTTATCGGCGGTATTCCAAATCCATCAATGTGAAATGATGTTATGTTTGGCAACAAAAAAACAACATTGTTTGAGATTCAGGCATATTTTAAAGGTTGTCAGCTGCAGATGCTAAACTGTTCACTAGAGAAAAGTTCTTCAAGATGGGGCCATACATCTGAATTAAAACGCAGGTATGTAGAATATACCTCAAATGCATATTGTTGTAGGTTACTTTGCCTAGCCAAAGCAAGTTCACATTGGTAATGTTAAAACTGTAATATTGTCGTAATCCATTAGTGATGATGTCTTTAAGAGAATGTTGATTATTAATGTATGCCATGTAATCATGGCACACATACACAGTATCAAACGTTAGCGTCTTTAGTAGATTTGTAATGAAAATGTAGATGAAGTAGTGGTTTACGTTATACATGATCTTACTAGATTGGTCATCGTAGATCTTACTGCAAGTTCCGATGTTCAGAATGTGGTTCAATGTGGAGACGGAGCAGAGTAGGACGTACCAACAGTAACAACTCAATCCCAAAAAATAAAGAGGTCTGCCGAGACTGACCTCCTGCACGCCAACTAATTGGCTCAATAACCATTTGATCGACATGCATGGCAGCCAATCTGAGCTCTGCCTGATGTGGTTATTTCCTTGTTTTAACTGACATTGAGTTCAGTTTTAATGGGCAAAGAATTCTGGAATACCACTTACTAACCAAGGGAGGTCCCTAAGAAGCTTACTACAGCCATTACTCTCAAACCTCAAATTTTTGAGAATTGGGACACTAGAACTTAGCAGGAGCGCTGATTTTGATCTTAAGGGTTGAGATTGAGGGTTCAGGTAGTAAATGAGATTGGGAAAAAACTCATGGAAAAGGACTATAAATTACAGAGCCACCCCAACACTCAGAGAAGTGAGTAGTATGCATATGGTCGTAAAAACTTGTAAACTGTGGCTGTCTGTCCTGCTTCACGCTACATACTTTTCAGTATGAGTCCACCATTTTGACATGTTTTATCTGTTCTACCCTTAATTACACATACACATACCAAAAACAAACAAATGCAGCACCTTGGAATCACAATGAAGCCGACCACAATACATCTTCTTTCACCCCATTTGTTTTGTTGTTCGTATTTATTTTTTATTATTTATTATTTATTATTATTATTATTTTATTTCTTCTTTAGTTTATTTTAAATCTAGTTTAGTTTAGTTTTAGTTTTAATCTAAATGAGTTAATTCTTATTGTTAGTGTAGTTTAAGTTTTAGGTTCATTCTTCAGTTTTTGTTTGCTTCTATTTTCATTTTTCTTTTCTTTTTCGTTTTCATTTACCCGGGGCGTCCCCCATTAGGACATAAAACCCGGAATCCCCAAACTAGGAACATCAGTATCACCAATACTGTTGTCTGTGTATTAAAGATATCTACATCCCCTTTTTATTTTAAGAGATTTGTAATATGCTTGGATCTGCTGGTAAAAAGGACATTCATTACTCCAGTGACCTGGTTGACTGTTCGTCTCCCTCTCTATAAGAGACCTGTCACGCTTCAATACCTATATTATAATCACAAAATGTATTTAAAAAAAAAAAGCTCAAAAGCAAAAACGCCTTTTTAACCCAATAGAAGTTTCTAAGATAATTGACCAGAAAACTACTTTTACCTATAACTTGATTAAAAATAATTAACCAAGAAAGCTCTTTTTTACCCTTTGAAAAAAACTCTTTTTTAACCCAATAGAAACTTAAGAATTTCTTCACACGAAACTTGAAAAACACACATTAGCGTTAATGTTGCATTAATCAAGAAAGTTTGTTTTTCTTTTTTATCATAATATAAGTACTCACTAGGCAGCGTAACCATAACAAAAAACTTGATTATTCAATCTAGAAAAGCTTTTTTAAAGAAAACATTCCATCCGTACTCTCGTGGTTCAAGCGATCTCTAAAGGGGTGAAATAGATGCCTCTATAACGTGCCAAAAGAGCGCATTTTGCTACTCGAAACAATTCCCAAGCCAATTTTATTAAATCTATGGTTACTATATAGACTGTGAGTCGTAATGGAAAACCACACCACAAAACAACAACAACAACAAGCTATCTTTTTCTTTGCCTTAGAAGCGGAACCATTTACAACTCATTCCACTCACACAGCACCAGACATCGATTTACTCAGCCAGACGAAACTAAATGCAGAAATGTATTTACGATTGAGGGTGTGATTGGCAGATAAACAGATGTTTTAAATAACCGGTGTCGTGTCTCTAATTCTGTTTCAAGCTTGTCTTACAACGTTTAAGCTCTTAGATCAAGCGAGTAGTTTATACTTTATATTTTGATTATATTTTAGCATTAATTTAAGTATGGCGTATAGTATAGTGTATAATAATTTTAATCTAACATTTCTAAGTGTACGAGTGTCGAGCTCCTTATGACTTTAATTTAAAAGCCTTCGATGTGACAGAGGTTTTGTTCTGAAGCTGTTTTTATAGCGATGAAGTCAAAGGAAGGAAGGAGTGCTGCAGCAGCTTATGACGGCACTTGACTGGTGGGAGTTTACACCTCACTTCAGGAAAGTTACAAGTGGTGAAAAAAGAAGTAGGAGTGGCGATCGAAGTGGTGCAAAAGTGTGCACGCGCACGTTTCGTCTTTTTTTCTCGATGTGATTGAGAACAGCAGATTCAATCATAAGTAAACTTGAAAAAGTCTTCAATTACGCATGCGTACCTTCTGGATTACGAGTATGAATATGTAGTTACGTCAATGCAACTTAATTGTACAAGTAAACATCTCATGTTACAGGTATGTGCGACTTGTGCATCCGTTCTGGACTTCATAGGAAACCATTATTATTACAAACTACTGTCACATGCACATAAACTGAGACAATAAAACCACTGTGATTAAGTACGACTGACTTTCGTCAACTAAATATTTTCGCCAAACTTTATATTTCAGATGTTGCGGTTTGCTGTCTTTGAAATGTGTGTCCTTTATACTATACCTTTGAGTTTGTTTCACACCACACCACTAGCCAATGTTAATCTTTTACAATACATTTATCACAGCTTATACAGGTAGTTTTCTTTTTTGTCTTGTTATACAAAACTTTTCAAGTTTCTTTGTTGCAGCCTCTGTCCTGATAGCATATAGTCACTTCAACTCCTATCTTTCAAACGGATGCAGAAAGTGGGTATCTGCCTTAAAGCATTTAAGCTTTTTGTTTAAGCGGATTCCCTCTATTCAATTTAGTGTTTTTTCATTTATCCATAGAAGTCCACAGGTCTCTGTATTTGACATTTAAAATAATTGGATTTCATTTCAGACCACAAGCAAAAGAAGAAGGGCTTTGTACGTCATTGTTTGCAGCGGTTTCTTCAGGCCTTCTCACTACAGACGACATCTAAGGGAATCTTCAGCACCCCTGTCAAGAATAACTACACATCCTTGAACGGCATCCGAGCACTTAGTACATTATGGGTCATCTATGGACATACTCTGGAATCCTTACCCTTTTACTATATTGGTATGACTGCAATCTCAGAAAGTATAAAGGTTTTGGGGATTTTATTTAAGTCAAAAATGTTTCAACCACAGATAACAGCACAAGATATTTTGCATCTTTGAAGACTAACCCCCCTCTGTATACCTTGGCTGTGGACAGTTTTTTGCTTTTGGGGTGAGGCACTATCTAACTATAACTAACTGACTATAGTTTGTAAGAAAAAGCATTGTTATAATGTTGTCTTTTTGTTTCAGGGGTTTGTTAAGTGCCAGAAGTCTTCTGAGCTCAATCCAGAGGAACGATGACACCATGAGTGTAGGTCTTGTGGCAGATTACTTCTTCAAGAGGATCAGAAGGTTAGACTTAAAAGGAACAAGAATTACTTGAATAAATTAATAGTGAAGTCATGCTATATTAATGTCATTGCAGGATCCAGCCCCTCCATATGTTTCTCATTTTACTTCATGTTGGCGTTTTTTCTGTCTTCAATGAGGGACCTTATGGCCTGGAATTGCGTCAAAACGAAATACAATGTGACACATGGTGGACAAACCTGTTGATGATTAACAATCTATTCCCAACCATTTTAACTGTAAGTCAGTCAAACAAAACTCATTTGCCAATGATTTCTTATCCGGCTACTTTCGTATCATTTCATTTTTACTCATCATTAACTAGCACATTTTCACCCTTGTCACCAAATCACCAAAAGTGTCTTCCTTGGACATGGTACATCCCGCTTGACATGCAATGCTACGCCACAACCCCTCTACTGATCCTTGCCTACAGAAAGTATGTTTGTTTATTTATATATATATTTTTTAAATACTTTTACTTTGTTTTTGTTTCTATGTACGTTTGGCTAATCAAAGATTTGAATTAAAAATAAGAATAATCTTAAAAATATCTATATAAATGTATTAGACTTCATGATATTTACCATAATTCAATTTTTCTATCTTAATAATTTTGTTTTCTTTGTCAGGAAAAAAGTTGTGTTTTATTTTTTGTGTGTCGGCCTGCTGATGATGGTGATTGTCACAGGTACTGTTGTGATTTCAGTTTGTCGGTGAGTGTTACAGACCCGTTTGTAATATGTAATCAAAACAAAATTGTTTTCTTTCAATATCACGTACCATAAAACAACATCTTATAGATATACACCTGTATGTTATTACAGTTCAATGGAGGATTATGTTGGACTGTACTATGTCAAACCTTATTCGAGATATGGACCATTTTTAATTGGAATCATGTTTGGAATGTACCTGAAAATAAGAAAGGAAATGCTTTTAAAGAAACAGGTAGGCGATTGGAGATGTGCTATTTTGTAACCCATTGTTTGTCTCTGAATCTCATTTTATTTTTTCTGTCTTGCTGTAGTGGCAGGTGGCCCTTGCATGGATATGCTCTTTGTCAGTCCTGGCTTTGGTGTTGGGACTGTGCTTTGTGTTCATACATGTCCCACAGCATCCACCAGTAGCCCAGTACATTTACCAGGGTTTACAAAGACCTGTCTGGGCGATGGCTCTTTCCTTGGTCATATTAGCCTGTGAAGAAGGCTGTGGAGGTACCTAAACCTGCTTTTCTCGTTTACTGTTTAACTACAGATCCTTTTGGTTTAAATAAGGAAGGATATTTTTTTTCTGTCAGGCAATTAAATGTAACTTTATTTAAAGTTCAATAATTATCTCAAGAAACTTTACATTTTAAGTAAGACTATATTGAAAGAACTAACTGATTCCACAAATAAACAATAAGTTAATCACACCGTGGCAGCAGTGAGGAAAAACCTTTTAGAAGGAAGAAACCTAGAGCAGAACCAGACTCAATAGGACGGCCTCCTGCTGTGACTGGCTGAAGGGGTGGATAGCTATACAGGTGGATGAATAAAAGAGTGAGGGACGATACAATACAGTTGGAGAAAAGAGAGTATAGCGTAGAACAGCAATTCAGGGAGGGTCATGGAGAAAAATCTTGGTCCGCTGACATTATTGTGGAGGAGATACTCGATGCAGCAGCAGCTCGACAAGTGGAGGTGGAGCTTTGTGAGTGAAGAAGAAGAAATGTGTGGGTTTAAATTGCACAGGTGATGAACATTATGCAGGGAAGAAGGTCACAGAGAGGAAGAGCTTGGTGTCTAAAAACTCCAACAATTTAAGCCCTTAGAGCAGCATAAGAAAAGGGGCTGGTTTAGGCAGAGCCTGAGTCAGAATGCCAACTCTAACCAGAGTGGTCTCTGTGCTCTGGTGTTCCTTAAAACAAAACAAACATTTCAAATTGATTTTCATCATGGAGAAAAAAGAAAAGGATATTCTGGATCATAGCTGTTTGTTTTAGCCATGAGCAATCTAGGCTTTTGATGTCATAGGGGATAATGTTACTGAATGAACTTGAAAATGACGAGGGCTCTGTTAAAACGAGAGAAGATGTTTTAGCAGAAACCTGAATAAAGGATTCATTATTTCACTTTCTTAAAAGTTGTTTTCTCCCGGATATTTCTTCAAATCTTGTTCACTGCTACCGTAATGTTCTGTCGTTACGGGCACTCCAAATTTAGCGTCTGATGGCTTGACTGTGATAGTGGACGCTCAGATAGTTTACTCCAGAACATACCATCAAACATAATCTGTCAAAATTCACGTTAAACAAACAGGTGGAGTAAATTTAATCCAATACTCAAAATTGAATTATTGTCGAGTGAAGAAATCTGTATATAATAATATTTTATTGTGTTTCTAGGTTTAATCATGAGATTCCTTTCACTGAAGTTCTGGGTACCCATTTCGAACCTGAGCTACGCCTGCTACCTTGTTAATTCCTTCGTCATGTTAATATATTATTTTCTACAAGAAACTCCAATCCACTTTTTAGAATTCAACTTTGTAAGTAATTTTTTTTTCAAGAATGCTTAACAAACAAACATGTATTTCTCATTGTATTTTTTTTTCTGTCTACCTCTAGATGTATTTGTACTCTGGTCACGTCGTGCTCTCCATTGTCCTGGCCTATGTTTTGACTGTGCTGGTGGTGAAACCATTTGCTCTTCTCAAGTGGAAGTGAAAAAAGGTGTGGATTAAAACTCCCTTTCCTTTGGCCACCCTCAAAAGGCACTCCATAATAATATAGGTGCAGAACTCGGCCGTCCACACCCAAGGCCTATCACATCACCCCCATCCTCCAGCACCTCCACTGGCTTCCCATCAAACAATGAATAAACTAAAATCTGCTCCTTTTTTACATTCATGGTCATTTAAAGCCTCACTCTCCCCTTCCTGTCTGACGTCCTGGACATGGCTCTTCTGTTCTTCCTCTTCAATCCACCTCTGTACCCTCTGCCAGCCTCGACACGATGGGTAGCAGGGCCTTAAGTCGCTCTGCTCCAAAAGTCTGGAAAACTCTTCCTCCTACCTTCCATAAATTATAGCAACTTTGTCTCCCTCTTACAATATAAACTCAAAACTAAACTGTTCCATCCTGAATTTCTTCCTTAAGCTCTGTAACTCTCTATTCCTGTTTCAGCTTTTAACTATTTGTTTTGGATAATTTGGAATCATTCTAATTATAATATTTGTAATAAATATACAAAATCGAATTATTCTGAGTCAGTACTTGGGTGACTTGGGCAAGTCTGTCAAATCAAGCTTAAGAAACCTGGTTGTTGTATTTGACAAAGACATGTCTCTATTGCAACACTGCAAAAAAACTGACCAGTTTATTACTGAGGAAAATCTCTAAACTAAAGAAAAATGTGTTTGCGTCTTCTCGTTTAGACTATTGTAACTGTAATTGTTTATTTTGGTGTCTAATCAACAAGGTACTGTCTCGCCTGCAGTTAATACAACACTCTGCAGAGAGAATTCTAGAAGTAGAAGAACTCACATTTCCCCAAAACTCTTCACTGGCTGCCAGTTTCTTTCAGGATCAGTTTTAAAAATTGAACTCGAGAATGTTCCAACATGTCTCAACTTTGGGGTGAAAGAGGTTGGTACTTAAATGAGGACCATAAAAGGGAGATACTTTACTATATTTGGTAGAACCTTTTTTCACAGAATGTGGGGATTTTGTGTTCCGGTGAACCGACCTCTCCCAGCCTCGTACATGGTGGTGTAAAATGAAGGACAGACACATGGATGAGTTTAAGAAAAATGCTCGTTTAGTGAATTATGCAAAAGTCAGAGACAAACTTACGTGAACACGGGCGCTAGCAAGCAGAGAGATCTATCGCAGACGTCTTCGAATGCCAGAACACAAAGATCTCACAAAATGGTGGATCTTTATAGTAGAATATTCAGGTTAACGCCTCTACTCAATTGTACGTGTAGGATTGGTCAGTAATTGTAAACACTTGATTATAAGATGGCCGATCGCACGTGGTCGTCGTGGAAATTTACCAAAGGTTGTTGTCTTATTGAGAGAGTCTGTTCCCAGCGACTTGCTGGCCTGTTGTGTCTTTCAGACTTGCTGGGAATCTGGGATTGTTTAATTTTTCTGTGTGTGTGACCTGACCTGTGTGAACCTGAGTAGTTTGAGTTTAGTTTAAGTGAATGCAATGCAGGAAAATGATCATTTAATATGAATTAAATATGAAAGATTATCAGTTAATCAAGTGACTATTTGAAATGTGTGTTAAATCTAGATGATTGATTACAGTAAAGTTGTCATTTCCTTACACTTACAATGCCTTTTGTGTCAATGTACCTTGGAAAAACTGAAAGCACTGTGCTGCATCACAAATGATCAACTTTTGTCTGTGTTTTAATGTTGCTCTCATTTTTATGAAGATCTGTTCTTTGTCTGTGCTGTGTTTTATTAGAGATATGGCCTAGCAGCATTGGCCTCTTTCCAGCTGTTGCTCTTCAGTTACTTCTCTCTCCAACTCTAGTCCACTGGTGTCTGAAGTTTGAGAGCTCCATCTCCGAACTCCACCGCTACTGCCCCCGCTGAGTTCTCGCCGTGTGTTTTTGAGTTTCCAGGCAATGTAGCCCTTGTTGCTATCTGCATAATAGAAATGCTCAAAAACAATGTTGAAAAATAAAATAAGAGACACCTAGTGCAAATAACTATACTTTATCAAGAGATTATATTCATAGGAAAATGCTTATTACGGTTATCAATTACGCTTTTGCAATCTGAGCTTGATGGAGGCGCGGATGTAGGTAAGTAGGTAGAACTTTATTGATTGAAATTGTTCTTTTCCAATTAGCCACAGCAAATACAGCAATTTTCCATGAAAATAAATCAAAATAAAATAAGAAGAAGAACAAAGAGAAAGAACAAGATGATACAATCTAAGTCTAAAGAATCCCTAATTAATTAACTTAATCACTAATGTTAGATTGGAAATTATTATACACTATACGTATACGCCATAGTTAAATTAATGCTAAAAAGATAATCAAAATATAAAGTATAAATTACTAGCTTCATCTAAGAGCTTAAACGTTTGAATACACATTCACAACCAACATTTCACTCCAGACTGATTACACTGTTTCAAGAAAAGCTTGGAGCAGACTTAGAGCCAAACAGCGATTAGTTGAACATCTGTCTGTCTCCCCGGCTCACACCTGTGGGCGTGAAACAAAAGAGCAAAACGGAACACACCAAAAAAAGGGGGGCTGGAAGCGAAAGGAACTTGCCCACACAACAGGGAAGCAAGGAAGTTACTCTCCAGGTGACCCGAGACATGAAGAAACTTGAAAGAACCACTGCCCCGGAAGAGACGACCCCCTGGACAGGAAACTTTCCCTTAAATATAGCGAAGCTCCATAACACGGGACCGTCTTTCCCGGCACTATTGACCTGTAGAGCTGCCGGCAAAGAGCGAGTCCTTTCGATCGTAAAAGTTTATATCTTTGTTTGACTTGAAGCGGCGAATAAACGACCCGTACACTCTGCATTTTGACCTATTCTCTCCATAAAGCAAAGTATTAAGACCCGGACGTGACGTCGTGTTGGAGCGACAGAAACGGACCAAGTTTTAATTGTTTTAAAAGGGAGTTTGGCTGTAACCTCCCTTGCTTACTACTGTCAACTAGAGTCTACAGTCAAGATAATTTTGGTTTCAATAAGGACAGATACTTTATAATTTTCTGTCAGTAACTTATGCATAAACTGAGATCAGGACCTACTGAGACCTAAAGAGTAGGACAGTGTTTCATGAAGCTTCATTAGCTCATCATTGCACACAGTCCCATGACCTAATATGTCTGAACACAGCACACATTCAACTGAGTGATCACACCAGATTTAAATCAGTGTTAGCGAACTGTTGCATATCATTTATCTAGAATTTAGTAAACTCCATGTAACCCGGGTGCATTCCTCTTCCGCATGTTGACATCGCGTTGCCAAGGCAACCGCGGCGTCGCTTCTGACGCGGTGATTTACACCCCGTTAAAATGCATATTAGATCCCTGTCGCTTCCGACAATAATATGTACTTTGGTCACGTCATGCTAATGCCAATTGTCTGAGATGCTGTGGACCAACTAGCAGAACCTCAGTTTTGAGTTTAATAAAAGTAACTTTTGGGTCATTCAGATCTTGATATAAGTAATACAGGGTTGTAGTTGTGTTAGCTGATTCCTTTCATCTGACTTCATTCAATTTTTTTCACCAATAATTTTAAGCTTTGTTGTTGTTGTACATTCGATATTGGATCCGATAGAACCAAAGCATCAGCACTTCTATAGTCTGGGGTATGTTGAGAAACATATTGGAGGTATCGTAGTTAAAGGCTTTACAGAATGGAAGGGTCATAATTTAGGAGTGAAAAGGTTGAGAGTTTACTTTGATAACCCGAGACCTTTTTCCGTCATAGCATTTAGATAGAGCTATGCAAGACTCTTGGGTAAGAGTGCTTTGATCTTCTGTTACGACAACAAATGTCATGAGTATTATTCTTAAATTGTTCGAGCTGGTTGCAGCTGGAAAAGTAATTAAGGCTCACCTACTTTTATTATATTCAAGTCAAGATAAGGTCACCAGTTTTCTGCTGTGTCTACAGACGTGTGTGTGTGAGTGTTTGAACGTGTACACTTGTAGATTTAGAAGGAACACTATGTGTCTGTCGGTTTATAGTTTAGTTTGTCTCCTAACAGAGGCAAATGGTTAACTTAAGATGGAAGACTTTCTCTCCAGAGACCAAAAACAATGTTAGAAATAAGTCTTACTGTGTTTATATAGAAGTTTAACTTGTTCTTTGCCATTTCTGTTGGTTCAAAAATACTTTTTAATGACAAAAGTATTAAATATTGTTTTTAAATGAGATGCCATAATAAACACAGACTCATGTAAACATTTTAGCTTCAAAAATGATATTCAGCGTAAATATATTCATCTCTTCAAATATTTAACTTAAACATTGTGGGTCATATATGGCGTCCAATACCCACTAACAGTCTCAGACATGTTTCACCATCTTGGAAATGTTGTTGTGGGATCTGGGCCTGGCCCCCTCAGGTCCACATGGAGAGACAAGTGTCATCTTTCCAAGGCTTAATGTATTTTTACACCAGTTTGTCTCCGTCTGGTATCTCTGAGCGGATGGAGGCGGACAGAGAATCATGCTGCACATGTTCAGTGTGTGCGTCACTGACACGTTCTGTTGTGTCAGTTAGTCAGCCACAGGATGTCTTCACTTAACCAATTGAGGTAGAAGAGCCTTACTTAACCGCCTGTGCACTAAGAGAAGAATGCAATTTGAGACACAGCACAGGTGCAAACACTTTGGAAATCAAGGGAGACACAGTAGGCCGAAAGAGTGAAGACACAGGGAAGCAAAAATTCCGGCTCGGTTCCGATTCTCAGTTTGAGCCCTACCGCTAGCACTAGCACTTCGCCATCCGGTAGACCCTTCGCATCACCCTACAATAAAGTGTGAGCTTTGGCCCCGGCCTAGCCTCCGTTACGTCATCAACTGTTGCCACTGATGTTGTATATTGTCTTTCTACAACAAGACGCCGACCTATCCGGAGAAGAAGATATCATCGAAACATCCAAGTGCTGTTAGAAAATTTCACGGTATGTTTTTGCTTGAAAATAAGTTTTGTGTAACAGATCAGCACGCGCTCACGATACCAGCAATGTGTTTCGTCATTGTTGTTTTCTTAAAGTATGCAAACGGTAGGGAACTAAAGTTTGGAGCATATTGTGGATGTCTTGATCGATGTATGTTGAGGTTAATGCACTTTTTACGACCACAATTGTAAGCGGAATTCTAAACGTACTAGCAATTGTCAATACAAGCGATCTATTTAAGTGTTTCTTCGTTGTTGTTTTTTTTAAACAATGCAAATGGTAGAGAAATAAAGTTTGGAGCTTATTGTGATGTAAATTGACGTATTCCTGTTGTGTTATCAGTTTTATCTTGCCCTTTAAAGTATATACTTTATTGAATATTGTTTTGATTGTTTAAGCGCTTTGTGACCCTGGTCTGGAAAAGCGCTATACAAATAAAAATTACTTACTTACTAACAAAAGTAAATATAAGCCCTCCATTTACCAGTGTCTTTGTTTTGTTTTTCTAAGAGAATGAAAACAGTAGTAAACTATGTTAAGAGCATATTGTAGCTGTGTTTATCAATCGTTAATAGGTTTACCATTCCGCTTTTGAATGCTCATTTCTTATAGTGTGTGAATTTTCCTCCTCAGACTTGTTCTCTCTCAGTGTACTGCAGAACCAACTTCAACTTGCCCATACTACGGTTGTGGTTCAACGTAGAGGCTCAGCTACAGCAGGATTTTCGCCAAGTTTTTTATTTTTATTAAAATGTTTATAATTTGACATTTTTATTTGTATTTATTGTACTAATATTAATGTAAATGTATTTAGGAATGCAAACACTAGAAATTGTAAAAACAAGTCTTGTATTTGACCAAACAATTTGACACACTTAACCAAAATGAAGTGCAACAACCAAACAACAATAGTGCTTAAATATATAGAACACTCAAAAAAAAAGAAAGCCCATCTACATTTTGTCTTTATTTTCTAAGAGAGAATTTTTTGTTGCTCTTCATGCCTCCTTTGCTGCCTCCTCTAGTACCGTAAGGGTGTTGCCGGGCTTGAAGCTGGGGACCCTGGGAGACCGGTGACATTATCCGGACGTGCTGGGACCAGGGGCGAGTGGTGGTTATCGACTTAAACATCGTTTTTTATATGAAAGAAATACTTTTCAAATGAAATACACAAACAATAGCATCTTCACTCTTACCCTTAAAAGTTCATTAGCATGGAATATTGTCGAAAATAATGCAAATTAGAGTCAAATTAAACGTCGTTATTTATGTGCAAGAAATAATACTTTTCACGTGAAATACACAAACAACTAACTGTTAAATGTTAACTAGCTAATGGTAGCCTATTCAGTGTGTGTTTATATTTTATCAGCATGGAAGATCAGCAAAAACAATGATTTCAAATGAATTTTATGAAGACACACTAGTTTTAAAGCGAGAATACTCACATTTGTGTACTGAAAGGCTTGTCTGGCTCGCCATTGTTCTCACTTCTTCAGAGCACTTGGTTTTGAAGTGGGCCTCCGACCTCACTAGCCTAGTATGGAGACCTCGCACTACGTTTAAACACTACCACTGCACAGAAAGTAGAATTAGGAATCCACTAAACCTCGCGGGCACGCGCAAACGTAGTGTTAGGGCCTAGTGGTAGGGCTCAAAATGAGAATTGGAACCGGGCCTTAAGCAATAAAACACAATCTGAAACATTTGACGACAGAACAATACAAACATAAGTGATGTATGATGCGAAGTAATACTAACTCTTGATTTCTTGGTCTATATTAAATTGAAGACATTAAGGTAAAAGTACAATTGAGACACTGTTTTAATTATCCGCTTATTTTTGCTTAATAACTGGTGTTGCTTTTTATGCAAAGCTATTTTATGAGAGAACAACAATTACTTACAGGATGTTATTCTTCATTAGGTTTGTTGTGCTTTCATAAAGTGACCAGCGTCACCCTCGACATGTAACAAAGTTATAGCACCGTCCTGCACACACGGTTGGGTCCACTTATATTCTACGGGAAGATTTACAAGGCATCTCTGCAGCAGGTGTAACCCAAGTCAACCACTTCTGTGTTATGTAAGAGAACAACACAACCATGAAAAGGGCAGACACATTAATTAAAAAAAAACGACACCATTTATGTTTTAATCTATTATTATACAGAGTAGCAGCTCCAATTGGTTAAGAGAAGATTTATATGAACTATACATATATATATATATATACATAAAAATATATATTTATATATATATATATATATATATATATATATATACATCTACTTACAGGTGCATTTTCAGCAGCAGTAGGAGGATAACACTTAATATATAAATACGTAAAAGGCTGCTTTGATTAATTTTCTGTGCTCTGTCTACGATTGTTTAATGTATGTCAGTGTAGAATTTGTCTATATGACAAATAAAGAAATGAAAACGCCTGGCTGACTAAATAAGGAGTTGGGCTTTACCTCTAACTTAATGATCCAGAAAGGTTTTTATATGGATGTAAACACTGAAGCTTGAAAAATAAATATTCTAAGTTAAATGGTTAAAACACATGCTCACAAGATCAGGTAACAGGCGTTGTGGGACAACAGTCCAAAATAGATTCACACCCCGAGACCACCGCGCTGCTTGAGCTCATACAAGAGTCCAACATCATCAAGCTAATTCAAAGGGCTATGAGACAGGTGCGCACGACGTCTAGGAATCCGCCGTATATGCTGAAATATTTTCCACACTTCCACAGGCCGGTGAGTTCTATTGGCTTTGGGGAATGTTGTCCATATGTTTAGTGAGATTAGACTCTGCTGCAGATACTTGATACATGACCAGTGATCATACCTGCCCATCTAAAAAGCAGCAGTGCAGCTTCAAATTCAAATTATTTTGGTCGCCTTTGTGAATTTATGCTCTAGTTAACACAGATACAGTATGTGTTCAGTAGGAGACAACTCTTCTGGCAGAGATTATTTAAACGAAATCCAATGACACAGTTCTCGTCTAAGTCATGTTGGCGCTGACAGGTTTATACGTGTGTTAATGCTTAATATAGTTATACTAATAAAAGCTTTCAAACGTTACACGAGTATCTTAAGAATATTGTTTCCTGAATAATTTCAGTGGAGTTGATTTCCTCTCACAGTCCACAAATATAAAAAGGTTGCTTGAGAACTCATAATTGGTGGGTTGAGAGATTGTGTGTCTCCTTGTGCTCCTGAACAGGTCTGCCACCCGTTCAGGGTGAGTTTCTTACTTTGTCAACATTAAGTATTTCACCAAATGTATTTGCAAAGTCAGAATTATATATATATATATTGTATTTGGAACCTAGGTTTTCACAGTAAATCATTGAATACTACAATCTTTATAATAATATCTAGTGTTGCTGTACTCGGCAGGATCGGTCTTGGTCTCAAAGACCATTTTTTTGGGGCTCAGTCTTGTCTCGGTGTCATATGCATTTTACTCGGCCTCGATCTTTGACAGGGCGGACTCGGGTTTTTGGTTCAGGACTAGTTGAGACCGAAAGACAAAACAAGCTGCAGTGAACGGCCCAATGTCAATATCTCGGAATGACCACACGCCTCTGCACAGCAAAATCGCCCGGTGATTCATATCCCTTCAAATCCCTTAAACTTGTGTTCATGATCTTTGATTTTAAACACATGTTAAATACATGGCACAATCAATAATTAGATTAGTAGGGAACGAGACACAGTTTTGTAGGATTTATTAAATGTCAATCATTCGTCAGACTTCTGATCAATGATCAATATGATTTGAAGTTTGTTAGTAAAGTGTTCAATCTTTTCATGATCTAAACTAAACCTGTGCCATTCATTTCATGTATAAGATGGAGAGTCAAGACAATGGAGACCACAGTGTGCATCAGTTCGCTGACATCTCACACAATAAACTGAACAATCTTTTTAAGATATAGTAAGTAAGTAAGTTATTTATATTTATATAGCGCTTTTCCAGACCAGTGTCACAAAGCGCTTAAACAATCAAAACAATACTCAATAGAATATACACTAAAAAGGTAAAGATAACACAGAGAACACCAAATCCTCGGCTACTGATGCATATTCTGAAGGTGGAAACAATATAAACACTGCTCTACCCTTAGGCAATGAGAATTCACCAGAGGGTTACTGGCGAAGTAAGGTAATCAAAAACTGTCTGACGGTTATTCATTATAGCCACAGTAATGATCAATGATCAAGGAAATTTAAGGTGGTTACCAGTTTCACCGGTACTAGTTACATCACTTCACCCAAGTTGTCTATTTTTCGTTTCATGTCAAGTATTGGGTACCTTTTTTAAACAAATGTTGCAATTGCCTTTATTTAAAGAATAATTTGTTTAAAAAAAAAAGGATTAAAAAATATAGTGGCTTTTTGTTCCGTGTTGATTTCTGAGTTCTTGTAAAAGTCTTGGTCTTCTCTCATTACTCTCCCCTGTTGATAATGTACAGGTCTTGGTTGGTGTAGTCTCGACTAAAACACAAATAATATCCAAATTATGCCTCCCATCAGTGTTCCTGTCTAGGCGTGATAACAGTCCATTAATTAAATCCCAACGTTGTGCGTTCGGCTCACTGCAGGGTCCGGACAAGTATGGAGAAAGACACCAAAAACATTAAGAACAGCGAGAGAAATATTTAAACGAAATAAGAAATAAGGAATCATCCTCAAATTGTTTTGTTTTTTCTTCTCTCTCGAATTAAGTAATTGTAATTTCTGAGAAAATAATTGGTTTCCATTCATTGATATGAGAGACATTTTATTTTCCGTCAAGGAAGGAGTGATTGTGCAGCCCAAGAAAAATGGGAATAAGAGTTTTAGGAGTGACATCCAACTGGTGGAGAATAATAGAAAAATGGAATAAGATAAAAACAGCCTAATGTTTATTACAAATACAGCTCAATCAAAAATTGTATTTGCAAATCCATTTAAAGAAACTCCTTCATTATTCAACTGCAGCACCTTCTCTTAGTAAACAGCCGCGGCAGCTGGACTCTTTGACTGTCGCAGGAATGTGACAAATGCAGGTCATGGGTGAAGATGTTCTGGTATTTTTCCAGTGTCTTTTAGTATCCGCTCCCTGTCACGCTTCAACACTTCCTATCAAAAACATGTTGTACTTGTACTGAACAAAATGTGCGACAGCTTCTTACGCCCGGGACTTTTAGCTATTTGAAATACCTCAATAAATCAGCATGTCTCTAGTCTAGACAAGATAAATAGAGGTTATTTAAAATATGATTAAAAGGAAAAAGATATATTAAAAAAAAACTTTTTCGCTAACCTCAGGCCAAAATAAATCATTTATATGTTTAAATGAAACAGAACACTTTCCACAGAACGAAAATACAATCTGAAAATGTCTATCGTGGTGAAATTAAGACATCCTTAAAGTAAATTAAGAGATCCTCCAACATTATAATGAAAGATATTATTATGATAAAGATATTTTTCTACATAAGCTTGTCTGCTATCAAAACTAGGGACTCAAAGAGGAGTAAACTATTGACACTGGCCTGAAGGAGCAAACACTGCATGGCTCGTGAATCAAGGCCCTTGAAGCAGCTTGGCAGAGTAAATATAGTAAATTACTACTCCAGGTTAAATTTGATCATGATTATCCACTTAAAGTCTATAAATCTATAAATGGTAGTTATAGAAAGCAGCTGCACTCATACCTGTGATGCTATTAGTTTAGTTCTGACCGAGAGTTAAGAAATTGACTAAAGATAACAGCCTACATTTGGGAAAAGAAAACATTGTAAGAACTGAAATGTTCAAATGTCTTTATTTTATTCATCTCCTTTTCAATCCAAAATTGAAGACTTGTTGTTTGTGTGCTTCTTCGTCTTCTCCTTCTCTTCAGGAATCTAAAGAATGCCATTATCACAGTCCAGATATCGTTATCAACCGAAGGTTATCTTTAAGTGTCATTTCAAAGAACTCAAAATAGACCATGAGATAAAAAGACAAGGATGACCATGTGTGCATTTGTATTGTTCATGTTTTGTTTTTTTATTTGTTAATTAAATTACAGGATGAAGCTCCTTATATCAAGATCCAGCAGGACTGGCGAGAGAAGATGAAAGTCCCATTTATAGACTTTGGAAGATCGCAAACCTGAAACACTCCCCTGCAAACTTCTATGCCGACATCTGATGGATGGTCCACTTGTTTTTGAGGACGACCTGTCACGGTCACCAGCAGCTCCATCCGACTCTGAGGATTTAGATTCCCTTCCAACTTTTTCCGGCCCCACTATATCTACAAAGGTCATGCCGGAATACTCTGAAGCGTTCAGGAAATCTGTTGAGCTTCTCCCAAACGTCTCTAAATACCACTCTTAAGTACCTCCTTTGACGCATATTTGAACCAAACATCACCTAAATTTATATCAGACTCAGGAATTATATTGACCGAAAGCTCCCTTGAGCCTTTGTTTCCCCCAATAAAAGACGTCATGGAGGTCAACTATGACCAAATAAACAACAACCAGCCATTACGACTACGATCCAATCGGTCTGACAGTTTGGAAAGTGACTCAGCAGTAGAACATATGACAGAACTTTACATCTTTGAAAGTGAGACCCAAGACTTTATCCTCAGACCTTCTGTTGAGCCCCAGGAGATTAATTGTCCCGAATACCAGTCACTTTCCGGGATAAAAGAAGAGTCAGAGAGTTACTGTAACACTAAGTCTCCGTGTGAATCACTGGACGTGGCATCTCAATGCCATCATGGCTGTTTCAAGAAGAGGGCTGTGCTGGACTGTGATTCCTTTCTGTGCGGGTATGAGGCACCGAGTACCACTGCTGGTGACATATGTGAGTCAGAAAGTGTGGAGAATAAATCAACCTTGCAAGTCAGAGAGTGTGACAGTCAAGTGGAGCTGTGGCTGGACGCCTGTCAGTATTTGACGTATGACAATCCAGAAGGACGGGACATCTTGGAACAGATCAAACTTTCTGTGACGCAGGACGGACACTCTGATGCAGAGGACTTGTATTTTCCCCAAGAACAAGTGCCAGAGTCAGGTTACATCCCTGACAACTGCGACAGGATTGGTTGGTCAGTTCATGAAAACAGAGGCAGGGGGCCACCGGTTCAGAGGTGGTCTTCAGTAGACAGCTGGACAACTGCACTCTCTGACTGGACTGGGATCATTTCAGCTCAGCCTGTAGAAGTCTCAGAGATCGGAGTGGAGATAGACGCTTTAACTCAAGCAATCATAGAAGCGGACATACAAAGAGGCAGTGGTGCAGAGGGATCCACTATGGGAGTTCAAGATCAGCCCCAGAACATCCAGCAAAACTCCATCTTGTCTTTTGTGGCACCAGGAAGTGAGCATTCTGAGAGAGACAGCATCCAGACTCTTGAATCCTTGTGTGGGTCGAAAATTGCTGCTCAAGAGGAGATCCAGGCCAAACGGCATCCTTCCTTGTGTTTTTCTGGTGGTAAAGAGAACTCTCCCGGACTACGTGGTGTGGACACCCCTGCCCTCTTCTCTGGGTCCACATCTGATTTGGAATTTTGCCACTTTAGTCAATATGATGGGACGTCAGAGAGAGATGAAAAAATGATTCTCAATATAATCGAGGATACAGATGTTCTGGAGGAAACTTGCATCTTGAAAAAAACAGTAAGTTGTTTCAATGTTTTTTGTGTTTTTGTTTACAAAACCTTGAATACCTTTTTGGCCGTGAGCAAGTTGTGGAGCGGTTTGACATTGCAGGTGCAGCCAATAAATAATTCAGTCATGTGTTTTGGAAACTTGTCGCTGAACAGTCCAAAGAATGCGAGACTGAGAGACGATCTTGTGATGCCTCAGACTTGATGGTCACTCAGGAGTGTTTATCACACACCCACGAGGGCTCTTGGGTCAAAGCCCATTTTTTTTATTTGGCAACTGCGCTTCGATTCTCAATTATGTCCAAAGCCTTTTGGCTCTGATCTCAAAGACTAACGGGCTGTGTGTGCCGAAGGAAACTGGAGTGCTTGAGAGGAAAACTTTTGATGTACAGAAATGGCATCTAATAATAGTCAAGAGTTCAATGATAATAGCACACATCCCTGGAGTGTCAGAGTAATGGGTGAGAGGGGAGCACAGCTGAGGACTATAACATGATCCTCCTCTACTCTCTCACTCCTCTTCACACAACCTCCTTTAAAACATCTTTAGAGCAGAAGCAGTTCCACAGTTTACAGGAGCGCTTGACTACAGCTTCTGTCAAAAACATAGTTGTACGTGTCTGTTCCAGTGGTTTTAGGTCTGCAGCAGGGTAAGCGAGCAAAAGGCAGAATTTTCTTTATGATGGTATTTAACAGTATACATGTTTGTTTTTTCGTATCCCTAAGTCATCCAGGGACACGGAGCGTAACGTGATTCAAGCGAGTGGAACAACGGTTCATCAGATCTTCCAACTTGGAAAAATAGTGCCTTCCGATGTTCTTCAGACGCTAACCATCGCTCACGTGTTTGATGTGGACACAAAAAGCAAACAGACACACACGCTGGGAGGACTTGACGGAGCATGTCAGGTGGAACCTGAGCATGGGGGTCGTGAGTTTATGATGCCCTCAACTGCACTAAGGATCAGCTCCTCCCTCTGGACCAACAGCATTTCAGAACCAGATCACATTTGCGATAAAAGGTCTGTCAATGACAACAGTTGTGCGGAAATACCATGCAATGGAAACGCTTATCCCTTGGAAGGTGATAAGGACTTGAAAGGGATTAAAGAAGAAGAACGCTCTTCTGAGGAAGTTTTGACTTCATTCAGTACAAAGAAGACGCTTATTGAGAAGATTAATGATTTCAGCAGGGATTTATCAAATTTAACTCCCATCTCTGAGAAACATTTCAAGATTTCAGAGGAGAACCGTGTTGCAGTTTTCACATTAGACATTGATGACCCGTTTGTTCCCAGATTCCAAAAACAAAGCAGCAAGTCCGGCCTAAGCAAGAAGATATCTGATAAAATGCCGAACAAAACCCATAAAAAGGACAAGTCTGTTCCTCATCCAGCTGTGAGGAAGCAAGATAAGTTGTCTGCCGGCCTTCCACAGAAGCCGATCAGCAATGAAACGACTACAGGAGAAAATCAGGAAAGAGCGTCTGAGATTGAGAATGACAGGACTGAAGGGGAAGTCGTCTTTGAGATGGTGAAACCACACAGCAAGAAGAAGAAGAAACATGGTCAGCATGCAGATGCGGTTAAACCTAAAACAGATTCTCACAATGAAGTGGAGACGGCAGTAAAACAAAAGACTGCAAAAGGAAGGATTGACATGTTCGAGGCCAAGATAACTACATGTGCCAAGAATGCTCCTAAAGACGGTGAGAAAAAGCTACCGGATGGAAAACATGCCCACAAAGGACATCAGGAACAGAATCCGAAAAGTCCTATTTATCCTCCCAGTGATGACATCGCAAAGAGGAGACGCCTATCGGAGGACAAGTTTGGGAAGATTGTCGGTGCTTTGGAGTCTAAACTAGGGAAACTTGCTGCTCCGGCACAGGACAGGAAGGATGTCTCAAAGACAGATGCTGGAGCCACAAGGAAAAAGACCTTCAGCGAGGTTGTTAAGCAAAAGACAGCTGTGCCTAAAGAAGGTAGAGAATCTTCGCCTGAGATTATACACTTTGCATGACATGAACAGATAACAGCAACGCATGTCATGTTTGCAGAACCCAAAGTTGTGCAGCCAATTCAGGTGCTGCCAGTGAGCGGAGACCCACAAAGCCTTTGCTTGTGGTGTCAATTTACAGCCGTGTTCACTGAACACACTGTGACCTGGAGAAGAGAGGGAGCCACTCTAGCTGAATTTAAAAGAAGGTAATTATAACATTTTAAGCACCGTATCCATTGCACGTGAACCTATAGGCTAAAGTTAGTGCTTGTTAATATCATATTATGGTTTACTAGCAATTGAACCATGTGGATTTAAGGACGTAGTTATAAGTTTTCATTCAACACGAGAGGGCACACATTTTAAGCTTACATATGCAGGCTTCAATAGAAGATGGACGTTACATACAAGCAATATGGAGGTATGTGGATGTTTTCAAGTGTCTTCTTAAACAAAGATGAAGACAACTGAGCTACAGTCGCTACATAACAATAAACAAACATTTTTGTCTATTACTCTAAAAAGAAACAGATTAATCTTAGCCCTAATGATGGTCTGGTGAAGCTTCATGAAGCAGTGTCATTATGTTCAGAGTCCACTAGATGGCGTCTCTGCACTAGTTTCCATTGTTTTGACCAACTGTTCTAATGATACATCATTTTTAAACTGATGGCGCCACCTACTGACCTCTGAACAACATGACACTGTTTTGCGAAGCTTCATCAGCTGACGTGAAATGTCTGTTTAAGTTAGTATTTCTGACCACACCTCGTTCATTGGTCAGTGTGAGGGCCCGAGCAGATATTAAAATTGATCTTTAAGCCATTAACTTGTTTAAATGTTTGCAATTAAATGTTGTCATGTTTAATTAGAGCGAAAAGCGACAAAAGCTAAAAAAAAAAATGGATCAGATCTTAACAGTTCATATGCACAGATGTATGGGTGGGGAGATGAGTTGACGGGATCGGTGGAACAACTTAACTGAAATCTTAGGCAGATTAGGTCCATTCATGAATCTATCTCCAATTCGGAACAGAACATATGCTTAGGCACCTAAGTTACAATAAGAAGAAAACCAGATAAGGGCTGAGAACTAAAATTGACCAATGTTCAGTGACTATTGAAATGAATATACAAATGTTTGGCTTGTGACTCCAACACCTTTCTGAAGTGCAGGGGACGAGAGCAGAGTCTTACTGAACATCTCCAATGCGTCCCACAAAGATCTGGGCAAGTACCAGTGCTGCCTGCAGAGCTCTCATGGGTCGGCTACTCTGGACTACCTGCTTACCTATGAAGGTAAGAAATAAATAAAAATATAGATTTGGTGTATTATCTTTAACTGTTTTTGATTGTTTAACAGTTCTGAGTGAAGTCGTCATCCCTTTGTCTCCGACAACCATCGCAAGTGAGTTGAGATTCCATAGTCTACCTGAATGGTTTGTTGTTTGAGGTACTTCAGCTCTAAACTTTTCCTACCTTCAGTTGCACCAGTCCAGGAATGTGAAGAAGAGGACGTCAGTTGCTCCAGGCTGATGTTCAAAGAGGATTTCCTCAAGCAGCAGTTCTTTGGAGAGAACCACGATGTCAGCATCGTCACCGAGAAGGCTCACTTTGGGGAGGGGATGCATCGGCGTGCGTTCAGGACCAAACTCCAGACGAGCAAGGCGCCAATGTTACTGCCGGGACACTCCTGCGTGCTCAAAGTGCATAACGCCATTAGCTACGGAACCAAGAACAGCGAGGAGCTGATCACGAGGAACTTCACCCTGGCAGTGGAGGTGAGTTGGTCAGGGAAATTCAAAGATGTCACTTCTTTGAAAAGACAACTGTTACAAAAGTATATGGTGTTGCAGGAGTGCCAGGTTCAAAACACAGCCAGAGAGTTTATCAAAGCATACACAGCTGAAGCTCATGGCTGCGAAGCTTTTGGAAAAGTCCCAGAGTGAGTTTCTAAATCAGATTAAAGCAACAGTAAATAGAACCCAAAGCACTTTTGTTTCTTCATTGACCAGGATCATTCCAATCTTTCTGGTGCATCGTCCGTCCAACGACATCCCGTACGCCACCCTGGAGGAAGAGCTGATTGGTGACTTCGTCAAGTATTCGGTCAAAGACGGTAAAGAGATCAACCTGATGAGACGAGACTCTGAGGCAGGACGGAAGTGTTGCGCCTTTCAGCATTGGGTCTACGCAAAGACCGAGGGCAACTTGCTGGTCACTGACATGCAGGGTAAGAAACAACTTTCAAATTCATCTTAAAGTGTTTGTTTGTTTGCTGTATCGTAACAAATCTCCCAACCGCTTGCCCTTACTAGCTGGAATACACAATGTTTTGTTTTTTTTCAATTACTATTTGAAAAAAAAAAATATTTCTGCTTTATTTACAGCCATATTGAGATGTTCGTTAACCTAATAATACTGCCCATTTATTAACCCAATCTATGTGATGCCATTTTGTGCCGCTTGAAATGTAATAGATAAAATTAGCACCGTTATATTTCAGTCTACAAAGCAAACAAATCATTTAACTTTCTTAAAAAATGGACACCTATAACCTGGCGCAACTTATTTACGAATTCTGGTTGTGCTTACCGACCTCAGAAAAATTTCATCAAAGTTTCAAGTAAAGGAAATTTTCCAATTGCAAAGGCCTAAATTAAAAAAAGCTCCTGCTGATTGTGGTGCCAGAAACAAAAGTAGACAGAGTCCGTTTTAGAATTGTACTAAGTCAAAGTAAGAATTCAAGTATTTCGAGATCAAGTATAAATCATGATCCAAACAGTAACATATGCAAAATGACTGGGTCACATGACGCGTGTCTGTTACTGTTCCTTAGCATGTTGTCCAACATGAACCTGACACAAATATTTGCATACAGCAGGTGTGTGTCTATGTAATGTCTTTAATATATGGGTGAGAGAATTAGTAATGCAAAGTAGCAGTATTATATTTTGTACTATTACAACATGGGGCTGGGCAGTGTTACTCTGCGGCCCTCTCTAGTATTACTCTGTGCGGCTCTTTAGTATTACTTTACGGGGCTCTGTAGTATTACTCTGCGGAGCTGTGCAGTATTACTCTGCGATATTCTGCAGTATTACTCCATGATAATCGGTAGTCTCACAACATGTGGCTTTGTAGTATAACTCCGCTAGACTCTGTAGTATTACTCGGCCAGAATCTGTAGTATTACTCCACGGCACCTTCAAGTATTACTCTGTGGCGCTCTCTAGTATAACTCTGAGGGGCTCTGTAGTATTACTCAGCGATACTCTATAGTATTACTCCGTGAGAATTGTGTAAGTTCCTCAAGTGAAGTTTCTGAATAAAACACATTTTACTTTTTACACAGACTTGATCAATGATTGACTTGATCGATAAATAGGAAAAAGGTTCAGTGTGGGAAGTAGAGATGCCATGTTGAATGTTCATATTCATTAATTATTAATTAATTAATTAATGTTGTTATGGATAACATTGTGTTTATGGTGGTCGGTCTGGTATCATGTCTACTGAAATGATAATGATGGTATATTAAGAACTTTCTTATTTCAGGAGTTGGAATGAGGCTCACCGACGTGGGAATAGCAACCTGTAAGAAAGGGTGAGTGTTTTAATTTTGTTTACAAATTAATAAAAACAAAATGAATGAGCTTGGTGTTTATTAAAACTTTGAATCTTACTTTAAACATCTTTATTCTCCAGCTACAAGGGCTTCAAGGGGAACTGCTCCACCTCCTTCATAGACCAGTTTAAAGCCCTGCACCAGTGCAACACCTACTGCGAGATCCTCGGCCTCATTTCCCTCCAGCCTAAAGCCAAAAAACCGGCTCCCAAAGCCAAACCGCAGGCCTCTGTGGCCCCGAAGAAGAAAGTTTTTGGGCCGACCTTGAAGGGGAAGTCATAACAGTGACAACACGATGAAGGACAGGAAGTCTTTACTTTTTCGTGACAATTGAAACACTTGAAATTGACAAGTGATGCGGTTTGTTGCATCAGTGATGTCTTAGATTTGATATCTAACGTCTAAAAAACGAGTCTTTCTACTTTTGGAAAGTAGCCATTAGTTCATTAAATTAATGAACTTTTAAATTGTTGATTTAAATACTGAATGTTTGATGTGCGAGTGTTTCTTTGTTAGACATGTTTATTTATTGTTTCAGTGAAGAAACAGAGATGGTAGTTCAGAGTTTATTGATTTATTGAATCATTTCGTTGGTTGTTTGGTGAAAAGTGTACAGGTGTTTAAGTGTTTACGTGCTTGTTGATCTTTACTTTAAATAGCAACATCAATGCAACACGCAATTTCTTTCTTTTTATTCTGAATGAAAATACGGATCTACCCTTGTTTTCAGTTGCTCACGAATATCATTTCATGTTTGTGTTTGAAGGAAATCAGAAGTGACAGGATAATAAAAAGTTTATTTGTTTATGGATGATTCAAATTACTGCTTCATTGCTCCGTCAGTGAAAGGTTCAGCAACAAACTTCATGTGTATCTTCAGTTCAGTTCAGTTCAGTTTAACTGGTTATCATGTAATATGCATCTATTTTAACCGCTGACCTAGTTAAGCGATCCATGGTTCCAATGACTTCGCTACACTCGTATTCAAAGACGATATGATCAGACTTTCTCTACTTTCTTTAGATCAAAAATAGCTGGAAATGTGTGTATTTTTTTCAAAGGAGAATGTGCAGCGAGAGTGTTTACAAATGTGCAGTCAAGAGTCTACGGCTGCACATTTGCACCTGACGAGTATAAATAAGTAGGTCACTCTGAGAGCGACAACATCACGGTTGTGTAATTTACACCTTCCTGCTATTATTGAGGTGAAGACTCATGTTGGTCAGTAGAAGAAGTTTTTAGTCAAGTAAGGTTTGTTTGTTCAGAACGCCACCATCGTGTCGCTTTAGCTTCTGCGCTTTGTTTACAGAAGCAGTGACATTTTAACATTTCAAATATTGAAACAAATTCTTATTGAAATGTTGTTTTTTTAACATTGAATATTTTTGGAAATTATATTATTTTTTTATTGGAAGGTTGAATTTGTTTATTTTTTTTAGTTTTCTTAAACTTTTCTTTTGAATAATTTCAGAATAAATACTTATTTTGTTTTTTACCTTGTTTTACTCATAGAACTTATTCCAGTTATACGAACATAACAATTTTAAGTTCAATAAGTAAGTGTTGGTTTTAAAATCAATATAAAATATTGGTATAATAGTTACACCATGATAGGCTCAAAGTTCATTCAAGTTCAATTCAAAGATTTCATTAAATGTTTTTTAATTTATAATTCCCTAAATCAAATTTAACCAGACTTGTTCTTGTGCAATATTATTTAATCATTTAAATAAATACATTTAAATTGACCTAAGTATGATGTATTATTAAGCATAAAATTGAAAAGAGAGTTTACTACTTCCCCTCAAAAAAGTTAATTGAATTATTTGTTTTATTTTAGATAGTTTCCTCCGCTGCTGTGATTTTTGACAACGTTGTTGTTTTTTGTTATAAACCATAAGAGTTTTTCATGAAAAATTCATTGTGAACTTTTTTTTAAAACTACAATGTTCAAATCAAATTAACTAAAAAATAAACCTACGGAACCTGGGAGTAATTTTCTTTGTGTTACATTTTAAACACAAACAAAATCCAAATTCTTTGTGACAATTTCTAAATGAGCGCATTACTGCCACTCAGGCCATATGGGGAATTACACCTTCATAAAAAGTTTGTAGTCCGTTTCACTCATTTAGCTTTGATTGTTCCAACTTTTTAGAAACTTAAAATAGTTTTAAACACTTTTCTCATGGTAATTCAAAAACCAATGTCACAAACATCTAAATTTCACTTCATAAAACAACAAAACGTGGTGAAAAATTGGCGCTGGGATTTTCACACTGTAGCTATTTAGTGTGATAATGGCGTTTGACACTGTGAGACACAAACACCATTGTCACACTCCACAGCTCTGGAGGACGGAGGTCAAAGGCGCCGGATGATTTGCAGAATGAAAACCTGGAGGAGAAAAGTAAAGATTAATGTTGAAGATCAATGTAATTTAACTATCATTTGAGTTTAAAGGTTTGCTGCGTCTGAGTGACAAAGTAAAGTACATTTTTTCACGTGCCCTGTCTTCTCTAAAGTATTGCTGATCGTCAACAGCGTCAGACTCACCTCCAAACACGTCCGTCCATCCTGCGTCTCTCTCGGCAAAGTGGCCTCTTCAAAATGTTAAAGTCCAGTGGGAGCTGCAGGATCGTGAGGCGATTGGTGGTGAGTTTGTCTTTATGTAGACTCAGCCTGCTTTGGGCAAACAGCCGGCTCCACACTGGTGATAAGCTACAGGCGAAGTATCGATCGACCCTGACCAGAGGTGGAGGGTGACCAGGGGGGGGCGGGGGGATGGATGGGGGGTGGGGTAGCCAGAAACTCTTTGGTGTGGCAACGTGGGACTTCTTTTGAAGGGTAATGCCGGAGGGAAGTTGACCGTCGGCAAAAGAGAGGTTAAGTTATCGCTTGAGTTAGATGAGCTGGCTCTACCAAGTTTGACATTTAAAAAAAACACAAATTGAATAAAGATTGTTTTTTTGGAAACACAAAACATTTTGGAAGATAAATAATCTATTCATATGAACCAACATTAATAAGGACACAGAAGAAAATACATACAATTCCTCAGACGTTGTCAAGAAAACTGGATGGATGTAAAAAAGTTTACAAACTCCTGTTCCGATGCCAGTTTTTTTTTTTAATGAAAATTATAATAATTTCAAAATATAATTTCAGTACTTTTTCTATCTGTGATGTAGGGGGTTTAGAAAATATTGATATGGTGATACATCGCAATATTATTTCCATGATACTGTATCGATATTTGACAGCACTGTATCCTTGAATTTTTTATTCATTCTTTTTGGCTTGAAAATCATATTTAATGTGTTGCCATTTTTATAAAATGTATAGTTCAATAATGTGTGTGTAAATTTAAATGAATCATATTGATTTTACATCCAAATCTTTACGCTTCACGTTTGTTCAGTAATTTCTGTCTTCAGGCGCCAAATGAACATTGAAATCCCGCGTTATCCCTGCGATGACTGAGGACGAGAGGCTACAGTAAGTCCAGTAGTTTTTAAAGCTGATGTTTGGACATATTTCAGTTTCAAAACAAATGAAAGCAGTTACGACTTCGTCAAGAGTCATGTGGTCTGTAAATTCTGCAACACCAGAGTCAAGTACTCGACGATACTACAAATATACCTTTGTTGCTACAGTATAAATCTATATCAGGGCTACTATAATGTGACATATAACTTGTACAATGCAATTGAAAAACAAACTGCAAGGCCTTAAACCAATACTTTGCTGCAGCAATTGTGGCTTTTATTACAGAACACAGTCTTTTGATTAGGAGCCTATCAACTTATCAGCCAATCAAAAACGCACCAGATGTGACAGATTGCATCTCCTGTTCACAGCCCTCTTCAGATCAGCCCACAGATGTTCGATGGGATTCAGGTCTGGACACTGACTAGGCCATTCCAAAGTCCTAACTTATTCCAGTGAAGCCATTCTTTTGTTGATTTAGACGTGTGCTTTGGGTCATTGTCGTGTTCAAACATGAAGTTCTTCTCCAGGGTTTTCTAACAGGAGGTCAAGGGTTTTGTGCCAACACTGACTGGTATTTGGAAGTGTCCATCCTTCCCTCAACCCGACTAAGGCCCCAGTTCCAGCTGAAGATACACAGACCCAATGGCCAACACCATGCTTCAGTGTAGGCAGTGTTGTTTTTGCGCTAAATATATCTTATGGAATGATGTCAAAACATCTCAACCTTGGCTTCATCACCAGAACACATTTATTACAAACTTTTGTGAGACTTTAAATGTCTTTTTGGAAAATATTTGGATGTTGTGTTTTTGTTTTTTCTTTCCATCTTGCCACCTTGAGCCCAGTCATGTGAAGAAGACGGGAGATTGTTGTCACATGTACTACAAAGCCAGTGCTTTTATAGCTCCTTCAGTGTTGCCGTCAGCCTCTTGGCAGCCTCCTTGGCAGCTAGTTTTCTTTTTGTCTAATCAATTTTGGACGGACGACATGTTCTTGTCAATGTCGCTGTTGTGCAATATTTTGTCCACCCGACGATGACGGTCTTCACTGTTTTCCATGGTATATTTAATTCCTCGGAAATTATTATCTGGCCTCAGCCTGACTTATATCTTCGTTATCTGATTTATTTATTTTTACTTCACCGCCCTTAAAGATTTCTGTTTCTCGTCTGCAGTTGATTCAGAACTCTGCAGCGAGAATTCTGACCCGCTCAAGTAGGAGAACTCACATTTCTCCGATCCTTAAAACTCTTCACTGGCTTCCAGTTTCTTCTGCTTCTGGTTCTTACTTTCAGAGCTATTCATGGTCAGGCTCTTCCTTACATCACTGATCTGATCCAGCCTTACACCCCAGCTCGGGCTCTGAGGTCTGTGGATCAGAATCTACTTATGGTTCCACGCACACGGCTCAGGACCAGAGGAGAGAAATCTTTTCAGGCTGTTGCTCCTAAGCTTTGGAACGATCTTCCTCTCTCTTTGCTCTTGATGGATCTACTGACTCCTTTAAGAAACATCTTAAGACGTTTCTATTTGTTCAGGCTTTTCCTTGAATTTCTCGAACTCCTGTGTTGTTCTCAGTATTATCTTGATCTTTAAAGTATGTACTTTTTTGAGTATTGTTTTGATTGTCTAAGCGCTTTGTGACCCTGGTCTCGAAAAGCGCTATATAAATAAATATTACTTACTTACTTACTTACTTACTTTGTTTTTCAATTACACTGTACAGGTAAAGGTCAGATTTGAGGTGAAATTATTCATCTTGATTTTTTTTTTATGTTTAAAAGAAAACTGCCATTTGAACAGGGGTGTGTAGACGTTTTATATCCACTGTATTCCCATTTCACCCTTCACTTCACTTCACCTTCTGTGGTCGTGGTTTGCAATTAAATTTCCTCAGAGGCCTTATTTTATACAATGGTTGTTGTCAGGGGCAAAAGTAAAAAAAAAATCAAGACAGATATGTTATTATTTTATTGTATTATATAAAAGAATAATCTCACAGTTAAGCACTTCCTTGTATTTTTTTTATTTTTTAAAGGTGCAACAATGAATACTCAACAAAAGCGAAGAACGAAAGTGCTACAACAAAAGCCTTGTAGAAATTTAGAGATTAGTAATAAATAATAGAAAAAAATACGAAATAAAATTCTAAGCTTCTACATGAGGGACACATAAAGTATAGTAGTACATAGTATAAAAGGCCTCATGTGGCCCCCGGGCCCCACTTTTCCCAGGTGTACAGAGTGTCATCTCCATGGCGACAACATCATGTCACTTTGGACTTTTAGAAACCTTATTGAATGAACTTTTCCATGTGTCAAAAAGTGGACTTTTACCTCAAAGTATGATGTCATATTCAAGGTCCACGTGTTGGAATGTCCTCCATTCTAATGGGAATCATGCGGACTGAACAAATGTCCAAACTAACATGAAACTAAATAATTTCACCAAAGAAATATAGTAGTAAGACAGTGACTCGATTCATGACCAGCAGTTTCTCGAGGGGTGAACACATTTCCGGGTCTTCAGTGACCTTCTGGAAAAGATAGTGACATGTGCAGCCGTGCTCACAAGGCTGGTGCCACCACAGATAAATTGTGTAAACAGTCAACTTCCTGAACTCCACAACTTGCAGTGACCAGACTGTGTATCCAAAATGTACATTTTGTTTACTTTTGATTCACTTGTTGTTATTATTACTTTTTTAATTACATTTTTTCGTTTTTATCTTTTATTTTGTAAAAACCTAGGTTATATCTTCCATAACCCTGGTTCTAGGAATGTAAGCAAAACGCCCTCTACTGCCTTACTTAATCTATAAAAGGCCTCACTTCCCATTAAAAAGTTAGTATATCAGACTGGGAATCAGTCTGCTCTAGGCCATACGTATAGAGGTCGTCAAACAATTCATATAGATATAACCTAGGGTTTCTTCATTAAGCTTGCTGTTTCTGTGGGGTTCACCAAGCGAAAGCAGTGGGATAGATGTAGTCCCAGTGGACCACTCTTGTCAAAAAATGCCCCACACAGCAAAGTTAGCGTACATAAATGGGGAATGTCTACCAGAGCCTCTGTGTCCATTAAAATCAACCCTCATACCCTTGAGCCTCACTCTTCTTAAAGCAGGAGAAGGAGGCACTGTATTGGAAAAGCCTAAAGAAGCCTGAGTGGCGATACCGGATGGGCTAAGGCGTCCACTCCCAGACGGGGGTTGTTAGTTTCAAGCAGCGAGAACCAATGTTGCACCTTAAAATTGTCCCTGCTTCCCAACAAGTTCACGACGGGACATCCAAATATGCTCCACAGCAAGGTTGTCACCTTTGCTGACAACGCCTAAATGTCGTAATGCACTCCCCTGGAAAGTCTAGTCCGTCTACTCTAACGTTGCTTTCCCAGGTGATGTCACGCGCCACAAGCAACGAGAGATGTCTGTCCAATCAGGTACGCAGCCTTCTGGCCACCCTGTGGACAACAAAGGACATGACACCGCCCTGTCGGTTTACAAACGTGACAGAGGTTAGCTTGTCCTTACTAAAGCAGAACATCCTTGTGTGAGAGTCCTATAGCAAAGAGTAGATGGCCATCAGTTCCATATGGAGAGCTACGATGCTGCTCCAAAGACCGCAGCCCTTGTCTCGGCCGCAGCTGCCACCCTATCCAGTTGGAGATGCGTCCGTGCGCTCATACATGTTAGACACATCCCAGGGGCACCGCCTGGCTTAAGTGGCTCAGAGAAACACACCTCGACAAGCATGGAAGGGTAGAGACAGAACGGTGTTTTTGTCTTGAATAAGGTCCAATCTGAGATGAAAGAACCATATCTGAAGCTGCTTCATGTTCAGCAGTACAAGGCTGACCACTGACTGAGCAGCTGAAATGAGACCGAGACGCCCCATCACAGCCACTGCCGTCACTTACCGCCGCTGTCATGACAATGTTTTTGAAGCCCTGTGCCAGGAGACAAGCAACACCTTGATTCGTTCACCCTAGAAACCCAGTTCTGAAGCATGAGTCCACACACTATTTTGGGATCTGCAGCTTACTTCTTGTGACAGTTATATAATCAACCAGTCTTCCAGGTAAGTGAGAATCCTCACCGACATCACACCCTTCCCAAGCAGAATCATACTCTCCTCTTTTAACTAAGACGTTCTTGGGAGTGGACACGGGTCCCACAGGATGCCTGAGAAAGAAGAAGAGAAAGCAGAATTGCAGTGTCTTTTCCCGCCAAAGCGACTTTGATAGCCACGCACAAGCAATCGGAGAAAGAGACCTTTTTCCACAGAACCAGCAGAGAGGGACACATTTTTCTCAGACGCTGTCATTCTGTTGCACGACACCGGGCTCACAAAAGAAGAAGAACCCCTAGTGGGTTTAACAAACCATTATAGATGAATTTATCAGGAAAAATTAATACGCTCTCCTGGTGGGACAAAATATAAATATTTTTTTCATTTCAATAACATGATGTACATACTGGAAAACGTAGTTAAAGATATATTAAACAGTATGTAAGAATTAACTGTAATTAATTTAAATTTTACTTTTACATATATTACATTCGAAGTTTGTATTGAGGTTCGATACAATGACCATAAAAAACGTTAAAACTATGGAGCAGTCATGAGTTTTGTGTGGTGCACCAGGAGAACCGGAGTTGGCTTCGGGTTTGTTTGTCACCAGATCGACAGAAGGAGCGTTTGATAAAATGTCCCCGAGTCGAGCGTGCTTTTTATTTGCTCGTCCTTGAGGCTGATAACTCGCAGATTGTGTGTGTGAATGAACTGAGGTCCCTTCACCACCACAAGTGAACACGTCGGCTAAAGAAAAAAGAAGGAAAAAAAAAACCTCACAGCTGCTGCTTTTTGTCCAATTTTGAGGATGAGGAGCACGTGAAAAGATGGAGGAACGTCAAAAAAAACTACGTAAAGATTTGAACCTAAAAGAAAAGAGTGAAGATGATGATTTCCATTTGTCTGGAGAAGTAAGAAGTTCATACACCGGACATTTTGACAAAAATATGGCCATTTTATTTAGTAATGACTTTGAGTTACATTGTATAACATTATGAATGTTGGGTTAATAATATATTGAGTCTACCACTTAAAATACTTTTTTAACTCTTATTCCATGTTGCCGTATATTATTTAAAACAATGTTAAAGCCTCACAAACAAGTCTTTAATAGAAAGAATAACCATATACATATATATTTTTACAACCTTAACCTACATTTTTTATTAATACTTTAAGCATTATTTGTATCTAATGTTTCTCAAGGGCTTTCTTTGAATTTCCTCAATCACAGTACATTTCTTTAATGACATCTTTCCGACTTCAAAATGAGCAAACAACTTCAGAATCAGACTTTTTATTTGACTGAAGGTAAAGGAACCACAGAGATGCAGAGAACAGTGAATCAAGTGATATTTCCCTCATCAATAAAAAAAAAAAAAAGAGATAAAAAAAAGACCAATCTTTACTGGACAACAAAAAGGAAAGGAAGAGAACAGAGATCAAACTAAACCAGAGAGTGAAGTCTTTGCTTCCCCCGTGTTAACGTTTTCTATGTTAGCAGCAGACGTTCAGACTCTATTTATATATATATATATATATGTATTGCACCCGGAAAGTGCTTTTGAATGGAAAACAATCACATTCAAGTTAATGACGAGACGACAGGCGACGTGACCTCAGAGTGATCAATAAAGTGCCCTTTAGGTTCATAGTGTTAGCAAAAAAAAAAGGAGAAAAAAGTAAATAGAAAAAAAAAAAACATGATTTTGTAGGAAACGTGCTGCTTTATATTCAGTGGCAATCACAGCTTTTCTTACACTCACACACTCTCACACACAGCTTCATCTTAGTGTCCATGGTAATACTTCTGTTAAATGTTAATGCGTACATAGATTTATAGTCGGTCAAAGACCCTAAAATGCGTTTTTTCCAAGAACAATGTACAGCATTATGAACAGCGACAGGCATGAATATCAATATCATGATGCAAACGTCTCACAGAAACTAGACCCTTTTTTTTTCTTTTTTCTTTTTTGAAATTGTCCTTCTCACGAACCACGAAATTAGACTTTGTCGTTTTACGATGAGGGTCAAGCGAACACAAGATTTGGGTTCATGCTGCATTCAGAGCTCTACGATAATAAAATAAAAAATATTTTCATCACCGTTACAAATGAGAGGGACTCTTGGGGGAAAAAAAAAAGGGAATCTGCAAAATAGTAGTTTATTTTTCCAGGAATTAAGCACTGATTTTAAAAAAACTGCCAAAAATTATAAAATAATTATTTGGGAGATAATTTTATCCCAGAGTCTTAAATTGTTAAGAAAATCGCGACCAAAACTAAAAAAAAAAATCTACAAAAAACCTGCTGCGTCTGTTTATAAAACATAGTTGTTTGGATTGGATGTCTTCACCGTGAGTGTGTTATGGTGCGCTGTGTTATAAAAGAGTAGCGTCTAGCTAACTTATATTGCACTCGTCGTGTAGCGTCTAATGTGGAGGGGGGCGTGGCCCTGTCCCTGAAACGTGATTGGCTAAATTCCCTAAGGTAATGTGGTGTCGTGGTCGTCGCGCGGCCGCGTTAGAAAACCAGATTTTCGAGGTCCTGATGCCTAAAACCCACCGATTGTGAGACGAGGAGTCGTTGAAATGTTTTCCAGCACCAGAGATATTTGCACACGGGTGTCGAGGAAACAGGAAGTCGTTTCTTCAACACCGTCCCGCATGTGAGGATTTAAAAAAAAAAAAGGAACAAAACAAAAAAAAGTAGGCATATTGGCTCAAGTAGTGGCTCGGACTCGCCGTCACAGCACAACATGCTCGTGCAGAACTGCTACAGCAGCTGGTTTGACATCCAGGTGATTTTTTTTTTCTCTTTTGTTGATTTGATTTCGATGGTTTGGGTCGTCGGTCCGACGCCGGGGTCTCAGTCCACGCCCTCGAAGCCCTGTGCGTTCTCCACCGCCATGAGCAGCTTCTCCCGCAGGTCGTCGAAGGACTCGTAGGTGGGCAGGTCCAGGCGGTTGAAGCTAAGGGAGGAGGAAAGAGTTGCTCATGAACGAGAGATCAATCTACTTCCAGGACGGCGTCGTTAGCCTCAGACGGAGGAAATCGAAATCACCGGAAATACCTTCAGTGATCGGTTACAGTGACGCAATAAGATCCAAGAAAGTATTGATACATTTAAATGTAGTTTTTCAAGAGACAGTGTCAATATTCAACAGCAACGTATCAATTAAAAAACGCTTTTGGCTTTTCAAATCATATTGTTTGTACTAGAGAGTCTATGGTTTATATATCAATAAATGTTGTTTAAAATAAAATAATTTAATCTTCTATTGACAATTTAACAGCGTTTACTTTTGTGCTGCAATTGAACTTCCAGCCACTAGATGGCAGCAGTCATCACGTCCTTAGCATCTTAAGGAACAACTAAATCTGGGCTTTGGAGATGACTGAGGACGAGAGGAAACATTGACTCCAGCAGCTTTTATAGCTGATGTTTGGAAATATTTTGGTTTGAAAACAAATGAAAGCAGTTACGACTTCGTCAAGAGTCATGTGGTCTGTAAATACTACAACACCAGAGTCAAGTACTCGACAATACTAGACATATATACTTGTTACTACACTATCACAACACCAGAGTCAAGTACTGGACAATACTACACATATATACTTGTTACTACACTATCACAACACCAGAGTCAAGTACCGGACAATACTACACATATATACTTGTTACTACACTATCACAACACCAGAGTCAAGTACTGGACAATACTACACATATATACTTGTTACTACACTATCACAACACCAGAGTCAAGTACCGGACAATACTACACATATATACTTGTTACTACAGTATCACAACACCAGAGTCAAGTACCGGACAATACTACACATATATACTTGTTACTACACTATCACAACACCAGAGTCAAGTACCGGACAATACTACACATATATACTTGTTACTACACTATCACAACACCAGAGTCAAGTACCGGACAATACTACACATATATACTTGTTACTACACTATCACAACACCAGAGTCAAGTACTGGACAATACTACACATATATACTTGTTACTACACTATCACAACACCAGAGTCAAGTACCGGACAATACTACACATATATACTTGTTACTACACTATCACAACACCAGAGTGAAGTACCGGACAATACTACACATATATACTTGTTACTACACTATCACAACACCAGAGTGAAGTACCGGACAATACTACACATATATACTTGTTACTACACTATCACAACACCAGAGTCAAGTACCGGACAATACTACACATATATACTTGTTACTACACTATCACAACACCAGAGTGAAGTACCGGACAATACTACACATATATACTTGTTACTACACTATCACAACACCAGAGTCAAGTACCGGACAATACTACACATATATACTTGTTACTACACTATCACAACACCAGAGTCAAGTACCGGACAATACTACACATATATACTTGTTGCTACACTATCACAACACCAGAGTCAAGTACCGGACAATACTACACATATATACTTGTTACTACACTATCACAACACCAGAGTCAAGTACCGGACAATACTACACATATATACTTGTTACTACACTATCACAACACCAGAGTCAAGTACCGGACAATACTACACATATATACTTGTTGCTACGCTATCACAACACCAGAGTCAAGTACCGGACAATACTACACATATATACTTGTTACTACACTATCACAACACCAGAGTCAAGTACCGGACAATACTACACATATATACTTGTTACTACACTATCACAACACCAGAGTCAAGTACTCGACAATACTACACATATATACTTGTTACTACACTATCACAACACCAGAGTCAAGTACTGGACAATACTACACATATATACTTGTTACTACACTATCACAACACCAGAGTCAAGTACTGGACAATACTACACATATATACTTGTTACTACACTATCACAACACCAGAGTCAAGTACCGGACAATACTACACATATATACTTGTTACTACACTATCACAACACCAGAGTCAAGTACTCGACAATACTACACATATATACTTGTTACTACACTATCACAACACCAGAGTCAAGTACTCGACAATACTACACATATATACTTGTTACTACACTATCACAACACCAGAGTCAAGTACTGGACAATACTACACATATATACTTGTTACTACACTATCACAACACCAGAGTCAAGTACCGGACAATACTACACATATATACTTGTTACAACACTATCACAACACCAGAGTCAAGTACTGGACAATACTACACATATATACTTGTTACTACACTATCACAACACCAGAGTCAAGTACCGGACAATACTACAAATATATACTTGCTACTACACTATCACAACACCAGAGTGAAGTACCGGACAATACTACACATATATACTTGTTACTACACTATCACAACACCAGAGTCAAGTACCGGACAATACTACACATATATACTTGTTACTACACTATCACAACACCAGAGTCAAGTAACGGACAATACTACACATATATACTTGTTACTACACTATCACAACACCAGAGTCAAGTACCGGACAATACTACACATATATACTTGTTACTTCACTATCACAACACCAGAGTCAAGTACCGGACAATACTACACATATATACTTGTTACTACACTATCACAACACCAGAGTCAAGTACCGGACAATACTACACATATATACTTGTTACTACACTATCACAACACCAGAGTCAAGTACCGGACAATACTACACATATATACTTGTTACTACACTATCACAACACCAGAGTCAAGTACTGGACAATACTACACATATATACTTGTTACTACACTATCACAACACCAGAGTCAAGTACTGGACAATACTACACATATATACTTGTTACTACACTATCACAACACCAGAGTCAAGTACCGGACAATACTACACATATATACTTGCTACTACACTATCACAACACCAGAGTCAAGTACCGGACAATACTACACATATATACTTGTTACTACACTATCACAACACCAGAGTCAAGTACTCGACAATACTACACATATATACTTGTTACTACACTATCACAACACCAGAGTCAAGTACTGGACAATACTAGACATATATACTTGTTACTACACTATCACAACACCAGAGTCAAGTACTGGACAATACTACACATATATACTTGTTACTACACTATCACAACACCAGAGTCAAGTACTGGACAATACTAGACATATATACTTGTTACTACACTATCACAACACCAGAGTCAAGTACTGGACAATACTACACATATATACTTGTTACTACACTATCACAACACCAGAGTCAAGTACCGGACAATACTACACATATATACTTGTTACTACACTATCACAACACCAGAGTCAAGTACCGGACAATACTACACATATATACTTGTTACTACACTATCACAACACCAGAGTCAAGTACCGGACAATACTACACATATATACTTGTTACTACACTATCACAACACCAGAGTCAAGTACCGGACAATACTACACATATATACTTGTTACTACACTATCACAACACCAGAGTCAAGTACCGGACAATACTACACATATATACTTGTTACTACACTATCACAACACCAGAGTCAAGTACCGGACAATACTACACATATATACTTGTTACTACACTATCACAACACCAGAGTCAAGTACCGGACAATACTACACATATATACTTGTTACTACACTATCACAACACCAGAGTCAAGTACCGGACAATACTACACATATATACTTGTTACTACACTATCACAACACCAGAGTCAAGTACCGGACAATACTACACATATATACTTGTTGCTACACTATCACAACACCAGAGTCAAGTACCGGACAATACTACACATATATACTTGTTACTACACTATCACAACACCAGAGTCAAGTACTGGACAATACTACACATATATACTTGTTACTACACTATCACAACACCAGAGTCAAGTACCGGACAATACTACACATATATACTTGTTGCTACACTATCACAACACCAGAGTCAAGTACCGGACAATACTACACATATATACTTGTTACTTCACTATCACAACACCAGAGTCAAGTACCGGACAATACTACACATATATACTTGTTACTACACTATCACAACACCAGAGTCAAGTACCGGACAATACTACACATATATACTTGTTACTACACTATCACAACACCAGAGTCAAGTACCGGACAATACTACACATATATACTTGTTACTACACTATCACAACACCAGAGTCAAGTACTCGACAATACTACACATATATACTTGTTACTACACTATCACAACACCAGAGTCAAGTACTGGACAATACTACACATATATACTTGTTACTACACTATCACAACACCAGAGTCAAGTACCGGACAATACTACACATATATACTTGTTACTACACTATCACAACACCAGAGTCAAGTACTCGACAATACTACACATATATACTTGTTACTACACTATCACAACACCAGAGTCAAGTACTCGACAATACTTCACATATATACTTGTTACTACACTATCACAACACCAGAGTCAAGTACTGGACAATACTACACATATATACTTGTTACTACACTATCACAACACCAGAGTCAAGTACCGGACAATACTACACATATATACTTGTTACTACACTATCACAACACCAGAGTCAAGTACTCGACAATACTACACATATATACTTGTTACTACACTATCACAACACCAGAGTCAAGTACCGGACAATACTACACATATATACTTGTTACTACACTATCACAACACCAGAGTCAAGTACTCGACAATACTACACATATATACTTGTTACTACACTATCACAACACCAGAGTCAAGTACTGGACAATACTAGACATATATACTTGTTACTACACTATCACAACACCAGAGTCAAGTACCGGACAATACTAAACATATATACTTGTTACTACACTATCACAACACCAGAGTCAAGTACTCGACAATACTACACATATATACTTGTTACTACACTATCACAACACCAGAGTCAAGTACCGGACAATACTACACATATATACTTGTTACTACACTATCACAACACCAGAGTCAAGTACTGGACAATACTACACATATATACTTGTTACTACACTATCACAACACCAGAGTCAAGTACTCGACAATACTACACATATATACCTGTTACTACACTATCACAACACCAGAGTCAAGTACTGGACAATACTAGACATATATACTTGTTACTACACTATCACAACACCAGAGTCAAGTACTGGACAATACTACACATATATACTTGTTACTACACTATCACATCACCAGAGTAAAGTACTGGACAATACTACACATATATACTTGTTACTACACTATCACAACACCAGAGTCAAGTACTGGACAATACCACAAATATACCCTTGTTACTTCAGAATCACGATACATCGTATTGTTGACCTTGGTTCTAGATCTGTAGATGGAACACTAACGGATCAATTCAGTTCAGCACAGGATCAGAATCAAAACATCAAATTTTAAGCACTTTTGATTTTGCCGCTATTTTTTGTTCAATGAATGAAAGAATTCACGTGTTAAAAAAAACGATTAAAAAAAAGGAATGATTAAATGTAAATACATTCAGTGTTAAAAAATCTGGTTAAAAATAACAAATTGAATTTATTTAAATTAAAACCTTTTACAATTTTTTCACGTTTGATTATTACATTTTTATTTTGTTACATCGAGTTATTAGACTGAACAATGAATTTATTAAATATATTGAATTTTAAATTGAATTGTATTGAATTTAATTCAGTGTTGGAAATTCAGATTCAAAGTCCAATGACACACATTAACTTCCAGACATGTGACCAAATTTTAGCAGTGAAAGGCATTCATGGAGTTATTTAGAAGATCATTATGTCGTTAATCTCTTTATCACCGTATTATTCGTACATAAGGCGCATTAAGCATGTTGCAGAGCCTCTTATTTCTGCTTCACGGGTTACTAAAGTCGTATTAAAACATTTTGAGGTTTTTTTTTAGAGCCGCGTACCACATGAAAGTCGAAGTAAAACCAGAATAAATACACAAAGGTCATAAATACTAGGAGTGCGGTCAAATTCTGAGAAGATTAAAGCATTTTAAGTGCACCTTATAGTCTAAAATATACGGTACTAATAAACGTGTGTCTGACAACATCATTTTTGTATCAGCACTTATTTGGAACCAAGAAGAAAAGACGAAGAAACTAGAAAAAATAAATATTTCAAATGATTCATATGATCCTTATTAACAAGTTTCGATGAACCCCCCGAAAATATGACACATTTGCACGTACCATGTGTGAGCTCTGGGAAGCTTGTCTGGAGTTCCCCACTGCTCGATGGTAAACAGCTGAGGGCCGTTGGAGCCTTGGGAGGAAAACAGGTAAAGATCATCCCGTTGGCTGAGAAAACAAACTGATTCCTAGAAGAAGAGTTCGTTTGTCGTGAACGGTACCGTAAAGTTCGGCGAAGCCGTTCATCGGAACTCTGGATGTTCCCGTGACAAACTGAAGGAGACGAATCCTCTTCTCGGCGTCCATCAGCAGGACGACCTGGCGATCGGAAAAAACAATGTCGTCAGTGCAAGAGGTCGGATCGACGCCACCAGTTAGAGATGAGTGGATTAAGACTTGAGATGATATCTCGTGGTCCTTAAGGTAAGTGCGCGGACCTCACTTTTTGTTCTTTTAGTTAAGAAATAAATCAATGATAGATTTAAGTTGGAAATGATTTTCTAAAAAAAAAAAGTTTCAGAAGACAGGGAAATAAAAACATAACATAACTTGGTTTAGGTCACGAGATAATTAATAATTACAACACACGACCTTTGACCTCTCGACCAACTGTGGAAAAGAGGTGCTCAATCTCGTGGATCTTTATTAAGTAAGTAAGTAAGTATAAGTAAGTCATTTTTATTCATATAGCGCTTTTCCAGACCAGGGTCACAAAGCGCTTAAACAATCAAAACAATATTTAATAAAGTATATACTTTAAAGATCAAGATAAAACTGATAAAACAACAGGAGTTCCAGAAAATCGAGGAAAAGCCTGAACAAATAAAAACGTCTTAAGATGTTTCTTGAAAGAGTCAGTATTAAGCAACACATTGTCCTTCAAGACCACAAAAAGCTCCGCTCTGATATCTTGATACTGTTATTGCCTTATCAATGAAGTCAGTCGTCAACACTGACAATGGTCTGACATGTCATCACGGATACGACTTCCTCATGATTACAGTTTGTTCGGGTCATTTATAAACCGCTACCGACATAATAGAAATATTCCACTAAATCCTGGGTCATCAGAAACAACTCAGATCAAATTAATTTGCTAAGAAATCAATTATTTATTTTGTTTTTTTTAATCTAAACTAACTTTACAACCGACCGCTACACACAAATGACCTCGAAAGTCAACTTTTTTAAGAGCGAACCGGCATTTTTTAGGAGGCCGACATGTGACCACGGATGACATTAACTGTGTGCTTTAGCTATCAGGGTGTGTTTGCAGTGTGTGTGTGGGAACCTGCATCTTTAAGCTCTTTCATCAGTGTAAACAAGGCCGTTCATCCAAACGTACTTTGATCTCCTAAAGGAAGATAACCCTTTCTTTTTTAAAAGCTGATATCGACAGAAAGAGAGGTTGCACCTTCCAGAACCACTGGATGACCGGGTGGTTGGGACAGTAGCCGTTCTTGTAAACAGTATGTTGCCTCCAGTCGTTGACGTCGACGTCGCCGAGGCCACACATGAGGAGCTGTGCGCAGAATTAAGAGCATGTGTCATGTATGGCTTAATAAAACAAATCTAATCCCGTAAGGAAATGTACCTCCAGCTCGTTCTCATCGAAAATCTTGATCAGATCGATCAAAATAAGCTCCGTGAACCCCTGAAACGAGACAAACGATCGGCGTCAGTGCATCGAAGGAGCGAACGAGACTGCCCCCCTGTGGTGACTTGAGAGTGTGCTAGAAAAATACCTCTAAGAAGGCGTTCATCTGCTTTTGGACCCTGTTGACAAACCTCCACTGGATGACCAGACTGTGATGTGGACAAAAAAACATGTTGTTAAGAGAGATTTTTTCATTTTCTAATATGAATCCATTGAAAACAATCTTACTCTATGTATTCTTGCTTATTTTCGTTGGTGACCACCATGTCAGAGCCGCTCGGTTTAAGATCCACTTGGTACGTCTGTACAGAAGAAAATAAATAAATGAACTTTTAACACATATACACACAGATATATACATACATACACACAAACAACCACACACACACACACACAACCACAAACAACCACACAAACAACCACACACACACACACACGCGTATACATACATACATACATACACACACGTATACATACATACATACATACACACACATACATACACACATGTATACATACATACATACATACACACACATACATACACACACACACAAACGTATACATACATACATACACACACAGGTATACATACATACATACATACACACACGTATACATACATACATACATACACACACATACATACACACACGTATACATACATACATACATACACACACATACATACACACACACAAACGTATACATACATACATACACACACAGGTATACATACATACATACATACACACACGTATACATACATACATACATACACACACATACATACACACACACAAACGTATACATACATACATACACACACACGCATACATACATACACACACATGTATACATACATACACACATATACATACACACACACAAACGTATACATACATACACACACACACACACACACACAGGTATACATACATACATACATACACACACGTATACATACATACATACATACACACACACACAAACGTATACATACATACATACACACACACACACACAGGTATACATACATACATACATACACACACGTATACATACATACACACACATACATACACACACACAAACGTATACATACATACATACACACACACGCATACATACATACACACACATGTATACATACATACATACATACACACACACGCATACATACATACACACACATGTATACATACATACACACATACATAAGTAAGTAAGTAAGTAAGTAATATATATTTATATAGCGCTTTTCGAGACCAGGGTCACAAAGCGCTTTAACAATCAAAACAATACTCAAAACAGTACATACTTCAAAGATCAAGACAACACCGAGAACAACACAGGAGTTCGAGAAATTCAAGGAAAAGCCTGAACAAACAGAAACGTCTTAAGATGTTTCTTAAAGGAGTCAGTAGACTCCATCAAGCGCAAAGAGAGAGGAAGATTGTTCCAAAGCTTAGGAGCAACAGCCTGAAAAGATTTCTCTCCTCTGGTCCTGAGCCGTGTGCGTGGAACCATCAGTAGATTCTGATCCACAGACCTCAGAGCCCGAGCTGGGGTGTAAGGCTGGATCAGATCAGTGATGTAAGGAGGAGCCTGACCATGAATAGCTCTGAAAGTAAGAACCAGAATTTTAAAGTTGATCCTGAAAGAAACTGGAAGCCAGTGAAGAGTTTTAAGGACCGGAGAAATGTGAGTTCTTCTACTAGAGCGGGTCAGAATTCTCGCTGCAGAGTTCTGAATCAACTGCAGGCGAGACAGATCCTTCTTGTTAAGACATGAAAACAAACTGTTACAATAGTCCAGACGAGAAGAAACAAACGCATGGATTACAAGCTCCAGATCATGTTGTGACAGCATTTTCCTAAGTTTAGAGATTTTTCTCAGTTGAAGGAAACAGTTTCTGGTCAGTTTTCTACAGTGTTGAACAAGAGACGTGTCTTTATCAAATACAACACCCAGGTTTCTCAGGCTCAGTTTGACAGACTGACCTAAGTCACCCAAGTACTGACTCAACCCTGGAATCGTATCATCAGGAGCAATCACCAGAGTTTCAGTTTTGTCCACATTAAGCTGTAAAGTGTTTTCACTCAGCCATTGTTTGATTTCTACATACACACACACAGACGCAGACTACAATAACCACATGTATTGCCCTCTCACACACATATAAATGCACAAGTCGTGGTTCTGTATAAAAGGTAATAGTTCTGTTTTGTAATTGTAAATGAATAAAAAACTAAAACAATCAGATTAAACATTGAGTGTCTTTATTAATGTCTTTTCAACCGTCTTCATGTTTTGCATCGTGGGTCTGAGAGAACTACAATTTTATTTATGCTGTATGTCTTGCATACAAGTTTATTTGACAATAAAAGAAGAAGAAAAAAAAAACTTGAATTAGCTAGAAGTCCTATGTCAGCTCACCTGACCAAAATTGTCTTCGTCGATGCAAAACCTCAAGTCCAGCTCAGTGGGATCGTTCTCCAGAATCCATTTCAGCGAGTTGTAGTATTCACTGTCCTGCAGGGGTGAGAAATACTCAGAGTGAGCAACAAAAAAAAACAATCTAAAGAAACATATTAATGTTATCCTGCCAGACAGAAAACTCACCACAGACTCCATGTCCTTGAGAGAAATCTGTTTGCCCAGCATCATCTTGTAAAACGGTCGGATGAAAAAGCCTGTGTGGCAACACCAGGGAGGAGTTCATACAAAAGGGAGAGAGTTTTGTTTTTTTCCACAACGTAAATACGAGTCACTGACCATCAAGGAGTTTCCCATGGAACACTGCCATTCCTGCAACCCGTCCGATGAACTTGAAGTAAGAGAGGTGGTCTTCGTTGCACAGGCCCGAGTTGGGATTGATCTGCAGAGTGTAGTTGTCTCTAAAAACACACAAAAAGAAAAAAAAATTATACTTTTTGTAAGATCTCCTGCAATACATAATTTACTTAAATAAGAAATAGTATATCGCAGTTAACACTTGGCTAAACCATGACAGATAAAAGAGTCATTGAGAGGTTTACTAAAATCTTTTTACCTTACACAAAATCATGTGCAACTTTCCTGGGTGAGGATGAGGAATATTCCAGGAAAAACTTGGGACCAAGTATAAACCTTTTGCGCTTTAATGACTGTCATTTGTTTTGCAGTTTGTAAACAATTCAGGATGGACTTTTGAATGAGAGGAAACAAGCCTCACAGGGAATTAAACACAGCAGCTCAGCTCATTACTGCACTGTGCAACTTGTACTACTTCACACACTCGTATACACTTTTCCAGACTCAACCGCAGCTACGTGTCAAAGTAAGTAAGTAAAGGTTATTTGTAAAGCACCTTTCTAGACCAGGGTCACAAAGCGCTTTAACAATCAAAAACAATACGCAGTTAAAACATATTTACTTAAAAAGATCACATAAGACAGGAGTCTCAGAAAATCAGGGAAAAGCACAAATAAAATGTCTTATGATCTTTCTTGAAGGAGTCACTAGATAGTTAGATTCTTCAGGCTTTTCCTTGAATTTCTCGAACTCCTGTGTTGTTCTCAGTATTATCTTGATCTTTAAAATATGTTCTTTTTTGAGTATTGTTTTGATTGTTTAAGCGCTTTGTGACCATGGTCTAGAAAAGCGCTATATAAATAAATATTACTTACTTACTATATTACTATAGTTCTGAAAGTAAGAACCAGAATTTTAAATTGATCCTGAAAGAAACTGGCAGCCAATGCAGAATTTTAAGAATTCGGGAAATGTGAGTTCTTCTACTAGAGCGGGTCAGAATTCTCGATGCAGAGTTTTGTATTAACTGCAGGCAGACACCAAATAAACTGTTGTACAATAGTCTAAAAGGAATGCTTACGTAGCAGAGTATTCAAACAGGCCGTAGTATGGATTGAACATCTCCTTTGAGAGGAGGAAGAACCACTCTCTGGCCACGCCGCCGTAATCCAGCCCTTTTTCGGACTCAAAGTCGATCCACAGCCGAGCTTTGAGGACGTCCGGCCTCTTCAGAGACATGATCCGTCGATACGATTCCTCGAAGATGTTGTTCCGATGAAGTTTCATCTCAAACCGGTTGGGAATGTCCGCCTAAAAAAACAAGGAAAAATATTATTGTTATAGTATAAATATATATACACACACACATATCCAGCCATCTATCTATCTATACACGTTTTCATTAAATGTTTAATCTTTTACGTATAATATCCAATATTTTTTCCATTCCTACTTTTGTGTACTTGTTGGTTTAACAACCAAAATGTTCACACTGTAGGAAAATATAAAAAGAATGTCTTATCTTGTCTTTAGAATCAAGTCTGACTACCTGCCAAATAACTTAACACCACAGATGGAATCATCCTTACACGCTTCAATACGCCTACTGTTACTTCCACAACTTTTCTCGGGAAGCCAGTCAAACATCTTCTCCAGACAAAAAACAAGTATTGTGCAAACAAATATCTACACCTTTAGTTTGTTCCAGAGACAGTTGCAAGGCAAGTATGTTGTGCGTTGTATTTTGGACTAAATTGCACAGTTAAAGGAGCTGTTTAGTTTAGTTTAGTAAGTGTGGTGCTACATTTAAATTGTGTGCTACTCTGTAAAAAATAAAAAAAATCTAATTTTTCCTTAAACACCTTAAGAAAAAACTCTAATAATGTGAAAGGTACCCTTAAATAGTAAACATTTATTGAGTCTTACACACTTTAAAACATATTTTACATTGGTGGACAAGAACTCCAACTATTTTCCAATAATTAAATTATATAAAATAATATTTAAAAAAAATCTGGTAAATATTTCACAAGACAAAGCATCACAAACAACATGTCTGCACCAACTGTGCATTCTTAATGCAATCAAGCAGATCCTTGGTTTCCTGTTGAGTTTAGATCCCATAACACGTCTCGGAATTATTTTTGTCAAAAATATAACTCACAGGTTTCTTGAATTTTTTCCTGAAGTAGTCGTACTTCTGCTTGAACTCTCTGGAGTAGGGAACCGCCTGCAGGGAGGAAAACATTTGGAGAATTCAACACCAAAAAATAAGGTAAATAAAGTACTAGACTGTTTCATTATCAGCAATGTAACAGATGTTTTTTTCTTTAAGTTTTTCTTCTTTAAGTAGATCCTATGTGAAATATGGTGCCCTTGTGTGTGAGCGTGAGACAGACTGAACTCTAGCATTCAAAGAAATAAAAAAAAAGGTTATTTTCCAGACAACATAAATGGTTTGGCAGAGACTCTGTGTGTGGACAATAAAAGGAAACTACTCACAGGTCCTGTGATGGCTGGGCTCTGAAGTCGAGGATCTTCCCACTGAGTGTTCTTTGTGTCTAGATGTAAAGAAAAACAACATAAAGCTCTGCCATTGAATTCTAACCAGGCCAAAATAAAAGTCCACAGGGACCGGCAAACATTTGTCCAAGAGCGAACACACTAATTAGCAAGAAGGAAAATATAACTTGGAGCAAAACAAACATGAGTTTATAAATATATTTGGTTACAATACCATAAGACAGAACAAATAACTTTTTTTTAAATTTAGATGTTTTTTTAAAATTAATTTTCAATTAAGTGTGCAAGAAAAATCATCAAAAGTCAGATAAGGCAATCTACTAGGTGTGTGTATTGGCAAGAATCTGGCGATAGGATATGTATCACGACGTATACTGTAGTAACAAGGGTATATTTGTAGTATTGTCCAGTACTTGACTCTAGTGTTGCAGAATTTACACACAACATGACTCTTGAAGAAACTGCTTTCATTTGTTTTAAAAACCAAAATATGTCCAAACATCAGCTTTAAAAGCTGTTGGAGTCCAGTGTATCCTCTCGACCTCAGTCACTACTGGGATCTCGCAGGATTTAATTGTTCCTTTAGCTGCGGAGGACGTGATGTGATGACTGCCAGCCATAAATATTTGCATATTAATTGTAAATTTTAAAAAAAGAAATCGACCCATTTTATTTTGAACACAATTTATTTAACTGTAAACCATGAAAGAATCATGGAGTTATAAAAGATATTAATAAAAAAAAATAAAAGGTAATCGGTCAGTGCTATCGAATGTCAATACAGCATAATGGTAAAAAATATCGCCGTATCAACACCCCTAATAATTTTTTTTTAGATAAAATTAGAAAATTGGAGAATTTACATTCATCTTACCAGAATTTAAAGTAAAATAAAAAATAAAAAGCCATTATTGATAACCTGAATGTACATAGCATACTCACTGTGGTCGATGTAGAACGTGCGACCATCTGAGTGAATCCTTTCTTCCCATCCAGGCTAAAAAAAAAAGGGCACAAGAGATGATGAGTTGTTTTTTTTAATCTTGTACCTCAATTCCACACATCAGCCCATACTCAAATAGTTTTTTTCAACAAATCCATCCTTCCATTTTTTTATTTTTTTAAATTAAAAGGCTTGATTGAACTTGTGACTGAAATAGCCTAAAGCACTGCAGGGGGCGAAGCTCAATCAAACACCTGAAAGGAACCGAGAGGATTTTTCTTTCCTATTTGAGTCGGGTCTGAGACGTCAGCAAGGCAGGGATACAACCACCACATGAAGGTTAATCACCACCACTGGTTCAGAACCAGAACACCATCACGGACCACTCGGAACAGTGTCACACATACACACAAACGCTCCCACAGCACCAGCAACCAGGCAATTATAATAAGTAGCTGAGGGTTGAATCTGCCTGAGGTTTCTGGGACTTCAGCTCCACAGGGTGTGTGAAAAAAAAAAGCTGAGAGCATGCAGCCACTTTCTTCTTTAAAAACAAAGTTGCTTGATTTATTTTTTTACACCTCTATTCCCCTCTCCCCCCTTCAATAATAATCATTAACCTTTCCATTTATTTACAACCCAAAAAAATGTTTTTGTCACGACCCCAATCACATTTGAAAGGTTTTCTAATCTATTATGAACCGATATATTTATAAATATATATTTAACTGAGGGGATAGTGGCGGCGGTGGAGGGTGATACAGAGGTTATAGAGAAAGCAGGGCCAATAAAGAAGAAAATGAAGATGCCAGGTCCATCCATGCTGATTACAAGAGATAAAGGAGAGAAGAAGACAGGTAAGAACATGGAAAGCGCAAGGCTGTCTGCAGGCATTTGACCAGACCGGACTGGACCAGACAGGAAGGTAGGCAGGCAGAGTGAGGGAGCCAACCAACCTCCTCTGGTAGGTGCTGCCAAGCAGACAGGCCAGATGTAGAAGAAGTAGCAAACATTAGTCCCACCATAACAGAGAGGAAGTGGAAGAGAAAGAAGAGAGACAACAACAAACACACACAGACTGGCGCGCACACACACACCGAACAAGCCTGAGAAATATCATCTAGATAATCGACACAAGACATTCAAATCGTGTTTACCCGTTCAAACTTTACCATCTTAAAGATGGGCGAAGACAAAAGATGTATGTGTAATAATAACATTAGTACAATTTTATTCTAATGGAACCCTTATCAACTGCCATGTTTCAAATGTACCTTTAATTTAGTATAAAAAAAAGGAAAGTACATGTTTCTCACTAATTAAATGGTTATAATGTAATGTCAATCTTTTTCCAAATTCATCAAAAATATACAACAAAGAGATTCCAATGTTATTGGTTAGATCAAATGTTCTAGCACATTAGGAAAAAAAAAAGGAATCGACTAGGTTAAAACATTTTAAACAAGAAATTATTTTTTACTCTGTCATTAGACTTTTTGGTTTATTGACATTAATAATCTCAATTTGAGCAGCTTTTCTTAAAACATGTTAAGAATCTAAACTTTGAGTTGTGTGTTTTCTCAACATCAGACAAAAGCAACATCATGAAAAGAACATGTGGTGGTGATGGTGCCATCAGTGAGTCTGTTTGAATACTCACAGGCAGTGGTCCTATATCTCCAGGATCCATCGAGTTCTTGTTTCTCATGTGGACTGGATATTTTAACCTCGGATCCTCCTGTTATTCATCGTGGAACAATACAAAAAGAAAATTAATCTCAAGGTTTATTATGTTGGATTATCTTTCAAATGAAAATATTACCCTCATTACAGTCTAATTTGTCTAAAGGTAAATGTTAAGGTGCTATAAAAACAGAATTTTTACACCATGAAGGCTTTGTTACATTTATAGCTATTATGGAATCAATTCTTCGGTATAATAGCAAGCAAAAGTCAATACTTATATGCCTGAAAGAATCAACTCAAGTGTTTTTCCCATCTTCACCACTGGGTGTCACTACAAATCTACATCATGACTAAGGCCTATTTAAGCGCTATCCTAAAACGTGAATTAAATAACAGTGTGTTACCAAGAAATATTTATACAATTCAGAATCAGAAACTTTTAATTGAACAAGTCAATCATATGTGCCCTTTAATCAAATCCAGGCTCATGGTAGTTTTATTCTTTCTCAATAATACAAACCGAAAACATTTATTTTAAAGAAAAACAGTTCCAAGCAAGAAGCACCGCAGACTGAGAACAATCAGGACTTTAGAGGATCACTCACCCACGTGGTCACTCTGCTGTTGTGGTCGATGAAGAAAGGCCGTCCATTAGGTGCTATCCTCATCTCCCAGCCGGGCGGCAAAAAGCTCTGCTGTGTTTTGTGCTGTGATTTCGGGGAGCTATAGGGGGACAGTTGTGGAGACTGCGGGTTGGAGAACGTGTCCTTCACAGCCCTCCTCAATTGGACGTTGTTGCTTGCTCCCTAAAAATAAAAATAAAATGTAATCCGTTCTTCCTATGTATGAAGAATATATTTTAATCACTAATCCTACTTATTTACTAATGAACAAACTCTAGTTTAAAATGCATGATTACAGAGCCACATATCTAATTTGAAAAGTAATTATCTTAGGTGATGTTCATCTAGTGACTTTACTCAACAAAGGACTTGACTTTGGACAAGAGATTAGAAACAAACAGAAATACATGCATTATCTTCCTAGAACATAGCAAAAACAAATGTACTTGAACATGTAGATGTGGAATATAAGTATATACTGTATATATAAAGTTAAAAAGCTTAAATGAAAGACAACCTTTTTAATGGTTAATTGCTTATGTGGAAGGGATGAATGTGAAAGCTACAATTAGAAGGCAAAATAAACAAAGAAACCGGGGACTGTAAACAGGAAAATGGTAGGTTTACTGATGTGTTATCAGTGATGCACCGGATGCAGCCGAGGTCCATGGTGTTGTCTAAATTGCAATCTAAATTGCTGGTTAATGTGGGATCTAAGAGCCCGGTGGAGTATGCAGGCCGAATTAGTTCAAATAGAAAGATCTTCATGCCAACTTCATCACTCCATATCCGTCAGTCAGATATGATGAGAGATTTAAATCATTTATTATTGATACGATGGAGTCTTTGTGGATATCCTTTGCATCACATTATATAAAATACCATTTGAGTTAGGTACTAGATCTTTTAATTACTACTTAAGATGAAATAAAACAGAATGGAAAAATTTAAGTTTATCAGTCGATCAAAAGTTGATCGTCTGCTAAAATAATTTATTTTACAAGTGGTAGAGAATTCCAAGATTCTACCTTTATTCTGCCATTTTACAATCCCCTAACACAACATTATAATGGTAGAGATTGAAAGAAACTGATGCGAAAGAAAACAAAGAAAGTTGTTTTCTTTCATGTTCTAAATGGAATAGTGGAATCCATGAGGTCAGTGAGGAATTCTTCGAAATCCCTAAAATGTAATAATCTATTCTTTGTCCCATTAGAAACACTGACATATACATTTATTCTAATAATCTAATATAATATATATACATATTCCCCGTATTTTTATTTTCTAAAAAACAGATAAACACATCCCAGAGGTAACACGTAAATAAGACTTGAGGAAAGGTAAAGAAAGGAAGCGGTCAAGCAGGACAGTACTACAGGAGCATAACCTCACCTCTAATGGGGTGGATAGGGTAACGGTTGGGGAGCTGAGGCTACGAGGTCGTCGGACTTGGGGCTCATGGAGGTGGATGTTGGAAGCATTGGAAGTGGAGGGGGTGGATGCCAGAGCCGAAGCTCCCCCAGAAGATGATGCTGCTGCGGCGGCGGAGGTGCTCGGTGCGTCTTCAGTCAGCTACGAGTGAGAGCGACAATTTGTGATCAGAAATGTTAATAATGGGTGTTGTTGACCGTCACACTGTCCTCCACATCGAGCATGCTGTCGACGAGGCTCTTCTGCACTACAAAGACCCCAGAAAATTGCATTTTCTATTTTAGGATTTCATCTTTTTGGCGCAACTTTGAAGGTAGATAAAAGTGCAGGTTAATATCATCAACAGTCCCTCTAGGAGACCCGAGTGCAGCTGTAGCAACTGTAACATAGAAACAAGGGCAAGACAACAACTACAGACTGGGTAGAAGAAGAAGAAGAAGAAGAAGAAGAAGAAGAAGGACATGGCTGCAATTCCATGCAAGGGTTAAAAGGCTTGACCATATAAAGTTGCACTTGACAAACAAACAGCTTGACAGGAGAAGAAAGACAAGCAACATTGTGAAAGGAGGGACGAAGAAAGAGGTGGACGTTAGATCATTATTCTGCACAAACACACGAGGAACAAACACGTTCAAGTGGACGATGAGACTGAACACACAAGGGGAGCCACGGTAACTCCAGTCCCATGCATGAGATGGCTCCAGCTGTTCGGACCTGCTGTACCTGCACAATCGGCCTAGTCCAGGTTGTGGTGCGGCTGTTATGGTTGACGTAATAAGTTCTTCCCTTTGTGTCCTTCCTTTCCTCCCATCCAGGGGGCAGGCCAGGGGTGGTCAAGGCGTAAGCTGTCGCTGAGGGAGACTGGAGAGCACAGACGACTAAATCAGTACATGCTGGTGTCAACTGCCAGAAGAAGAACTTGTGAGAAGTCTTCAAAAGTCAGCACCAGAAGAAGGTGTTCGGAAAAGTTCCCCACATTGTCACAAAATGTTCTACTCTAATAGTACAGAATATGCAGTTCATTGAAAGTTGTTGAACGTGAAAGATAAAAAATGAACTCCCAGTGGGTGGACCCGTAGAACACGGACCACATTAGACACATAAAAACATTGTGTGCTTGTTAGATGACGACTGTGCTATTACCAATGAAACCCATTATCAAAACACTTGAGCCTGATAACACATTCACAAACCGTAGTCACTTTGGAAATATATAAACATCGTCAACACACTTATATTCACATCCTAGCAAAAATGTATTATCGTACATATGCAGTTCCAAGGTTTTCTTACATAAATCCCATTCTTCACACCACATAGTGAATTAGTTTGTTTTATCAAGTTTCATTTAGTTGCAGATGTGCCAGTAGATGTGTGACTAAAATAGGATACAACTAATGGGGTTGGTACTTAAAATAAACTGATTTATTACCGTAGACTCCTCACCACCTGAGACAGTTTGAGCTCTTGTTCTTCTGGTGTGCGAACTCCGCTGGTGGTAAACAACATAGGAAGATGTTTGGTTGTCTTTTTTTTTATTATTGTTTTAAGATCACAAGGACTTATTATTGGGGAAGTGAGGGGATGCAATCACGCTGTGGATCAGGCCAGGAGTGATGGATGAGTGAACTCACATATTCATTCTCAGAGGAGGTGATGAGTGACAGAGAAGGGGGGGAAATCTGCGTTTTTTTTATTTTAATGGAAGCATTAGAAGGCTGCAAAGATAGAGATTAACTAAAAAAAATACAAATTACAAGCATTAGCCCAAAGGAGAGGTGTTTGATTTTGATTCGATCCAGAAAGTTTAGAGTAGTTTAGAGTAGAATCGCAGTTACAGAGCCAAGTTTCAATCTTCAGACACAGCTGCCGCTGTGGTATTTTACTTCAAGGAAAGCACTATGGTTCGCCTCCATAAAAATTAATCCACAACCCGTGAATCGTCCTTAATCTCTGCCTCAGCTAAATCTTATGCTCAGCTTCAGCTCAGCCTCTTCACCTCTGCTTCTTTGGGTTACATAACTATCTTATAAAATTGTTATGTTTGCCTGCCTGCACAAACTTCACTGCGTATTTAATTATAATAATTTCATGATTCCCATTTGCATTGTGGGAAGGCGAGCAGAGGCAGTGATACATTTGACACATTTCTTACCAAATCTATTCTTCAAAGTTGTTCCATTAGATTTTTTTCTGTTCCAATTCATGGTTTAATTAATAAATTGCTATTAATTACTGTTTGCCGTAAGCGACTGCTTTTGTCTGCTGCCAAGCCTGTCATTCATGGGAAACGCCGACATCAGCATTTAGTAGCCAACTGACTCAACTGTATGACCCACATCAGATTCTGAACATGTGACACGTTTGCTGAGCTGCATCACTGATGCTGTGACTCACAACACTTGAGGGACTACTATCATGTGCTGTGGTCCCTCGTCCTACTCCCCGGACAATATACTCTCTTGTCTTTCCTTTCACAGAGTCGTAGAATTTCTCATGTCATCAAACATGACTGTAAGTGAATCACAAGTGTAGAAAGTAGAACAGGAGGAAAAACAATTAGAGCTGGAGTTAAATGGAAAAGGGTATGATGTAAATATTAGGAAGAGAAGTGGCGGATTTGCGACTGCAATTCTAGTAGAGAAAAGGGTTTTTAATGCATGAAATCTGAGATGGTACCTCCAGACGGTGTTAAAAGAACAAGTGTTATCAGATGCACAGGAGAACAGTCTTATGGGAGAAGTAATCAACAGGTGAAAAACAGCACAGGGGTAGTGGCAAGACAAAAATGAAGGAGTATTAGAAATATATACCGTAGGTGGAGGAGCCAGTGCCTGATCACTCACGCCATCTGTCATACTGGAAGACCGGAGTCTGTTGGACAACTGCGTCTTTCATGGAAGAAGAAGCAGCATTTTTACTTCTTTTTTTTACCCTTTTGTCCAATTTTTCCCTTCATTAAATCAGAATGTCTGCGACTCACCAGTCCAGAACTGGTTCCAGGAATTTCACCATTTGACTCTGGGGAAAGTGACAACCGCATGTTTAAATCATCAGAGAAGTTCTGGGAGACGGGTGTCGGTGGAGGCTGCGGGGTCATGGCGGAAGAGGTGCTGGGCTGTGCCGAACTGTCGTTAGGATCCTCTTCTGTGATGAGATCCCACGACTGAAGAAATCGAGAGGACATGGGAGTTGGAAATAACAACATTTCAGTGACATCCTCAACGTGACGAAAGCATGCATCTTCCAGCTCACGTTATCAATTTCCCTGGGCTCCAAGTTTTCCACGTTTTCCAAATCTTCGCTGATGTGTCTTCTTGATCGAAAAACGCGATGAGCCTCTTGGTGGATCTGTCGCTGCCGATTATCGCTCTCCGTCTCCGAAATGACGTCCCTAAGAGAATGGAAGCCAAAGAACCAACAGTGATGGGGATGCAAGTAACATATACAACAAACAAATAACAAATAAAGATGATATTCACACATACATGTTTGTGGGACGTTTCCATTGTGTGCTGCGATTGTTGTGGTTGACATAGTAGGTGCGTCCAAGGTTGTCCACCTTTTCCTCCCATCCTGGCGGCAATGGTGGCAAGAGCTGCTGAGGTCGCTGAGAGCCAAAATCGGAAGACTCATCCAATACCTAGAAAAAAAAAAACAGAGAACATATTTTTAAATTGTTTTTTTCCCATGAACCTAAACCTTAAGAGTTCCAACTTTTTAAATGATATATTAAAAAGTTATACGTAGTAGAAATACTTGTATTTGATAAGGATCAATAAAGTATGTATCCATCCATATATCAATCTATCCAACTAATACATCCCATTCCTGACTATTTAATAAATTGTTCGTCTGTTTTTTTTTAAGAAACAAACCTGTATTTTAAAGACTCAGATTTTTATGGTACTTGATTAATATACACAAATCATTTCAAATATTTTTGAATCTGGAAATGTAATTATATTTTGTCAAGTTAAAAAACAAGTCTTAGTGAAAAAAAATGTGTTTGGTTTTTGTGGGCAAACAAAGGTCAGGATACATTAAAAAAAAAAAAAAAAGTAAGCGAGGGGAAAAGCTGAATAAAAACATATGAATCATCAGTGAGTCGTACAATACATTCCACTGTGTCCAGGGGAAAATACAGGGTAAAGGGTGAGGCATCATAAAAAAGAAAAGAGGATAATAAGGATAAGGATATTTGCTTGTAAAATGTCACCTTAAAGGTGTACCTTCACTGCTCTGAAAGGCACATAAAACACACCCTTATTTCCGATTGCTTATGTATTCCTAACTAAAGTAGCTCATTTGATCCCAGGATAACAAAAGAGGGTGAAGAGGTTGTTGTTTCCCAGAATCGGGGGCAGTGTTACAAACGGCTTTACCAGATGCTGACCTAGAAAAGACATTCACCCGATTCTGGCGGTAAACTGCCGTCTGAATTCTTGAAGAAAAAGGAAGGATTTCGTCTGCTGCGACTCTTCAGAGGGAGAATGAAAACTACTTTTGAAATAAAAAGACGGGATGTCATAAAAGTAAAAGTGGGAATGTTTCTAAGGAAAACCATTTGTCACTACTTCAAAGCACATCTTGGGTAATGGCGAGACAGCAGTTAAAGTGGCTGCATAAATCTATGAGACCTTACCTCGGCCTCCTCCCTAATTTCTCCAGCTTCATCCTCGGGTCCTCCTTGTTTGGGCAGATACGCCATCTTCAGACGTAGGTAACCTTTCACCCTGGACTTGTGACTGGAGGACGACATTGGAGAAGGCTGACTTATAAACATGTTAAGAAGCAGATGGTCTCCATCCTCCCTCACTTTGTAAGGTAATGCGATGAGTAAATGTTTTTTATCTCTCACTTCTCCAGACAGCATTCAACTCTCACTACGAGTTGTAATCAACATTCACCCTCATAAAAAAAATGACTGACCTTCTTGGGCGCAACAGGAAGTCTTTGAACGTGTAGGGACGCTCCATGGCCGGGTCCTCCGTCTGCAAATTGAACAGAGTTATGCGTTTACAGCCATTAGCATCGAACCATCAGCCGTAAGCTTAGAGCACAGCTGTTGCCTTTTACTCTTGAACCCAAAGAGCTTAACTCACTCAGAATTCATAAAGTTGCCTAATAAGAGGAACGTGAAATATTTTCCTTTAGTCACTCAAATACTTAACAACTCTTGATTAAATGCATCTATGCAAGATTTTCAACAAAAACTCAAGCTATGACCAGCTCCTACAATTCCCAATAATATAAATACTAAAAGATACATTTGTCATCTACTGTACACCAACATACTACAGACTACAACAAACCCTTGGGCGCAAAATACAAATAAAACCTCATCCATTACAATACCGATTATTTATTTACTAATTCCTGTTGGATATATTATTATAAAACATAAACAACTACTTTAGACATATTTCTAGTTTAGATAGTCCAATGATTAAGACAAAATAGAAAATACTATGTTATCTTTTGCTAAAGAAAGCAAACTGTGGGATTAAAAATAAAATAAACTCTCAACAAAGGAAATAATTCCATTTCATCGGCACTGACTCAGCATTAGCTGTTATCTGCTTTTAAATCTCAAGGGGTGTTAGACAGGAAATTGCTAATTAACCTTTTTAAGCCCCACAAGTGACACAAGTTAAAAAGAACATAATTAATCTTCAATCCATTTAGCTGCCCAGCAGATTAGCGGCTGAATCAAAGTCAAAACAAAGTCTGAAGAGGTTTAGGTTTGTAGTCCACATGAACAATCCATAGCTATACATGCGTGGAAGTTTGTTTTGGTGTCAAAATCCACTCCGCGATGTCGATGACCATCATTTTCCATAATAGTAAGTGTATCCTCAGGAAAAGCCACACCCAGCATGAAGTGCCCTCCTTCTTTCATTGGAAGTGAATGCCTTATCGCAACGAAAACCACCTGGCAACAACTTTCCCACGTGGGACAGAAACAAACACACCAACACTTTTTTTTTGCTCGACCTTAGCAGAGGTCTTGTCAGTTAAAATGAAAGATAAGGAACTGCTGCGTGTTCATAACACAGTTACGTTCACATGACTCACCGGCAAGTGACTGAGAGGAACATCAACTTGTCCAAGGAAGTCATCTCTGGTCTGGATGGGAAAAATGAAAGCAACCCAAGTATTATTTTTGGCAGTTGACATAGTTTGCAAGATAATAGTAAGGACTGCATACGTGATAGAAAATGTGTTTTATCATTATTTTTATAGCAAAAGTATACATTTTTAAACAGGCAATTTTGCATGTTTTTATCAAAATATTGTCAGGGAGGGGCAAGAAGGCATGTTTAATTACTAATCACAAAACCTGTTTTGCTTTAAATTAATCTAAATCTTGAAACACCTTGTTTTTACTGGCTTTGAATTGACTATAGGAAACGTAGAGATCAGCTATGGACTATGATATGGATGCAGTAAACAATGGCATTATTAACAATTATCACATGGTTTATCATCCAAACGTAACATGGATAGTTATGAGTGTTCCTTCAATCATCGTGCAGCCCTTAGTCAACACACACATTGAATCGGAGAAAGGGAAAGAAAGGGAAGAACACCAGTGTTGAGGTAAATTACCAAAAGACTTTGAAGAGCATTTTTCATTTTGTGAAAACAAGAATTATATCCACCATTTCAGTAAGTGCCCAATCCACAATCAAACCAAAGCCCTTGATGAACCCTTGTGTTAATCACGACTATATATTCATTATTTATCTTTTTTTTTTAATATGATGAGGTTTTAGTCCTTAAATTTCATGATCCCCACAAGGGTCCATGCTAGAGACTTTTTCTGTAAGTAAGAAAAACAACCTTTGTCATCACAATTCAACAGGAATTAGGCGGACAAACAATACACAGATAGAAGTCACACCAGGCAGCAAATGGAAGGAGTCGGTTTAGCAGGAAAAGAACCAGGGAAGATTTGTTCCTGCAGATAATTCCACCCTTTTGCCATAATCATAAAGCAGTGTAAGGGGAGAAGGAGGAACGTCGACAAATGATTGAGCTGCACAGCAGTTGCCGCGGTTTGGGGGCAATGTTTACCTGTCCGAGATGAAAAAGCCCATTCTTGGTTGAAGCCTGCATGTGGAACACAACTTGTTTAAACAAAAAGCATTGCAGGAACATGTATGTGGGTTTGCAGACAGTGCCTTGAGGAGTTTATGCTCAGTTTGTTTTTGCAAACTGATTTGTGTAGGACTTCTAATGAGGTCATTTTGGGACCATTGGGAACATTAATGGCCAATTTAGTGTTAAAATGTAGAGTGATAGACTATGTTGCTAAAACTAAAGATTGTATTAGGGTCAGCCCTGTTTATACTTTAGCCATTGTCATAGCGTCATACATTGTGTATATGTTATAACACACGCATGTGTACAAGTGGTGTACCTGTGTGTAAACCATCTAGTAAACCGTATATTTCAAAGATGGGCTCAAAAAAGTGTTTCTTTAATGCTTCCTGCTTCTTTTAACAATGTTTACTGTAAGACAGGGGGAAAAAAAAACTTTCCCATTTTGAGATAATGTTTTTACACTTAAAAAAGTGGTATATGTATTTGTACCGGGCTATAATTGCAGAGTCATCAAAGGGTCATGGTTGAGCCTGCAGCTGCCTCTTGAGGCCGGGTTACACTCCGGCAGGGAGGGTGTTATAAATGACCAGGAGGAAGCTGGATAAAGTCTTAGGCAGAGCAAACAAAAATAAACTTCTGTTTTGATAAGACATTGAAATCAGGTAGATATAGAAGACGCTTCTTCACCTCGTTTCTGATCGAGGCTGGGACAAAAATGTATGATCCAATAAAAAATGTAAACGTTACAAGTGGTTCAAATTCATCACCAATTTTAAAAAGTCAGTTCCAAGTTATCTGTATTAAACCCATGAAAAAAAGCATGTATACCAATTAAGTGATCTTTTTAAATGTTGAGTTGTACCATTTAATTATAGTTTCAGCATAAATTAAACCAAGAAAAAAAAAGGTAATGTCAAAACAAGATCAGGTACATTTTTCTGATCAAAACTATTCATTTAGGAATAAAATCCAAGTGCTTCACAAGTAGAGATGCCAACAGGTGTCAAAGCCATACAACTATTGAGGCCAAAAAGATGGGATTTAGCTATGAAAGTAGAAAGGGACTAAAGATAGAAACAAACAAGACTTGAAAACAGTGAGTGCGGTTGAGGGAATTACCAGCCTTAGTGTCATATTTCAGTAACGCAGTCAGCCATGAAGGAAGAATTAATCATTCACCCACAAAGTTGTTCTAGTTTTCCCACTGCCGGTGAATGGGTCACATTTCCCAGTTAAAAAAAAAGATGAAATTGTATATTAAAGATAACGGTTTGTTGGAGAAACCAGGCAACCATCAATCTAAGGAAAAATCCTCCAGAGGATAACAAACAAACAAAAAAAATTCTTCAGTGGAGATAACAATTTTAAAAAAGTGTTTACCTTGGAACCATTTTTTGCTGAAACCTGGCAATGCTTCTGAGCTGCATCTCCATCTTGGTTAAAGAAAATCTTGAAACAAGGTTGTCTCTTAGGGTTATCGCCACTGATTTTAAAAGTGTAACCATTAGGTGGACCCCTCGCATTGAGCCTCTGTTGTTTCAAATCAACCTCGACAGGCTCCGTTGCAGAATCTGAAGTTTTTTGCTCATCTTCGGGCAAAATAATTTGATGGGATAAGCTTCTCCGTGGTGGAATTCTCGAGCAATTGATCATATGATTGCCATGTAGACCAGAAAGCCTGACATTGGTGCCCTCATTTTGTAGTCCGGCAGCTTTCGTTCCATCCCGTCTCCGATCTTGGTTCTGATTTTGCTGAAGCTGAAAAACCAGCCGCTGTGTTCCGCTATCGTTATGAGAGCACTGGTCTAGGCCCTGTTGCTGCACTGTCCAACTCGTAGCTCCGTATGGAAGGATTCGGAGATGACGGATGTCAGAACCATCATGAGAGTTTCTCTGGATCCGAATGCCGCCGACACTAATGCCGGATTGCTTACTGTTATTCGCCCCATCAAAATTGGAATCCATACTGATCACCCTGCGAATTGGCTGTGTTGAGAATTCTGTTGAGTTTAAAGAATATGGGCTATAGTACGGCGGAGGTGGCTGCCTTGGGAATTCCTCCGGCTCGAGAGGCTCTGGATAGGCAGGCGCAGGCCCAGGTGGGGTATAACACGGTGGGGGTACATCATCAGTACTTCCAGTGGAAATTCCATTCGTTGATCCATCGGCGCGCTGGAGAGAAATCTGCACGGAGGAACTCTTTGTGGCCCGTGGCTCAGCGTAAGCTGCAAGCTGTGGTATGAACATGGAGGAGCTCCGCTTTAGCGAGGACTCAGAGCATGGACCGGAAAAAACGGAAGGAACGTCGTCATCCGACGGTCCACATGAAGTCCTCTGTGGTGAAGGTTGCTGATCATGAAGCACCGCGGCCAGTCCGGTGCCGTCCCGATGCTCCTCGAAGTCTCCTTCCAGTATATCAGGGGCAGTGTTGCTCCGGCCCGAACCAAAGTACAAGCGCAGGCGAGCCATTCTCACGTCGGATCCCACAAGCTTCTTCTTCTGTTTCGCTCCAACTCTTGACTGAGCTGTTTAGTTCTCCCTTCTGGCTACTGTCTCACAGTGTGGCTCACTTCTTCTCTTTGGCTGGCTTGATGACTGATCCCCAACCCTCCCACAACCCCCATCTACCCTCCCACACTCGATGAGACTCTTCCTCAACTTTCCTTTTCCACATAAAATGTGGAGGCCAAGTCGCACCACAGAAGAGTGAAGCAATAAGAGAGCAGAACATATTCTCTTAGAGTTGGAGCAACACAGGAGTGTTGAGGAGACAAAAAAATAAATAAAGAGGTGCTAAAGAGGGTTCCCTTTTTTACTAGACTGATAGCACAACAAGCACTAGCGACAGGCAGCAGAAATAGCCTCAGCCGAGTGACGGTCGGCATTCCTGACATGATTGGATAAGATCAGCGGGCACTCCTGGTTTCCAGGGTGACGGAGAGGTTTGCCCGTCAGTCACGTGACTACAAATGGATTTACCATACTCTGTGCCAGTCCACTCGGAACTTTCGGTGACCACCATTCCACTTATAAGTGTGTTTTTAAAATGTTATTAAAATAACCGTTTACATAATATGTACAAGGTAATCGTGTTTAGAATAACAAACCCTTGGAAAAAGTGTTGCATTAAAATACAGATAAAAGTAAGGTTGTGAAAGCTTAGCTAGAATCAAATTTAATGTCAATAGTAATAGGTTATCTTTTAGTTAAAACTGGTTCATCGAAGTCCTCTTAAAGACCAAACAGACCAACATCCTCTCTCGTTTCCATGTTTCCATCTACACTCAAGTCAGTATAGAACATAATGATGCAAGTAGAATATTTGGAATCAAACAGAATAAACACATTCAAAAACACCTTTTTCTAACAAAAAAAATGTTTCAGCTGATGTTAAACTTAAATAAAATGTCTATCAAATTGATCAATATAAAAAAAACTTGTTATACAACTACATTTGCTAGTTTTATCATCTTATGTTTTTAACTCCAAGTGTACAATTCTGGCCAGTTGGTTTTCTTTATTTGTATACCATGCTTGGTTCTATTTCATTTAAAGTAAGAGTGACTTCTTGTTTATCCGTGCAACACTAGTTTAAACATCTAGCGCAATAATTTGGTTGAGCTACATCAGCCTTTTATTGCGCAATGTCTTTCCACGTACAACTATTTTAATGGCTTTATAAGTCACAACATTCCACATCTACAGCATATATACTGCAAATGTACAGAACGCAAGCCAAGACCGAATGGAGATGAGTTTAAATAGGATTATTGAAACATGGATTATGCATCTGTAGCAACCAAGTATACAAATCCTTGTTCCTATAAAGAGCAAAACACCATTATTATTCACCGATTCATCATTTGGCCAGTTAACACAACATATTTTCTCATGACTTAAAATCTACTCGTATGTCTCATAAGAAGCTGTGTCATCTGCAAACTAGGCTCCTGAATTGTCTTGATCATGGTTCCATGTTACTCAACTCCAAGGACCGTTTTTCTATATTTAATGACTCGTACGTAGTAAAAACACTATTAGTATAGTCAACATGACTTAAAATAACCCTCGACATTTTCTGAGGCCACTGCAGGTAATCCAAGAAGCAAAGAACCTTTCCTGGCAGCTCACACTTTCCAGGCTCACATTGCATCATACCGAAAACATGATCACAGTTATATGTAAACTTTGTATTTGTGCATTACGGCCATGAAAAGTACTGGCATTCATTTCACAGTTCAGATTCCCAGTGATAGCTGTCAGGCAAAGGTCGATAAATGCTACCCTCTATATTGCATCGGAGAACACAGAAATGTGACCTTCTGTATTCCACAATGCCATGGCTGTTAAACATTTTATTTACACAATAAAATGACACCTTGTTTAGAATCGAGGGGACTGTCTGTTTATAGATGTGCAATATAAAAAAAATAACATTGTGAATACATGGGCATCGGGGAGGTGGACGATCATGGCAACAAAAGAGGGAGAAACTGTAAACATTCCGTTGCACTTGGCAATGACACACAGCCTACAGTCTTGGGCCCAGTCAATAAATGGTGGTGTGAAATGTTATGGAGGATGTTCCTCATGAAAGAAACAAAATGCCAACGTGTGGGGCAATGGCAGAAAGCCCAGCTAACAGTATGACATAACATGTCTGTTTTCAAAGGAAGTGCAGCAGTGTTCTGGAGGACTCGAGAAGTTTTTCATGTTGCACATCTTTGCACGTACTCGTCTTTTCCTTTATATTTGAGTTGTAAAGCAATGCCCTACAGAGATATTATTGCTTCATTGTTGCCATGTGATACATACAGCATTGTGTAACTGCAAAGAGTTGCAGGGAAATATCTGCACATGGGAATAAGTTGATGGACACTATTTATATTTACACTTTCATGTGTTGCTCACTCTAGTATGGCAACAAAAAAGAACATCACAGGAAAAGTTGGCCAACATGTTTGACTTTGTCGAGGCTATTATCAAGTCTGTACAACACTGTTCTTCTCCACAGGAGATTGCAGACCAGGAGTGAGCCAGTTATTTTAGCTGGCTACAAGTTCTAAAACTTGTCGGCAATTTAATAGAGTCTGCAAAAACAAGTTAAGTCTGATATTATTGGCATCTCTCTTTCTGCAATATTGCCAGAGCCCATAACAAAGATTCATCCTCAGAGAAAGACTTCATTGAAATCTTTTCATTGAATTAATTACATCATAAAATGATCTTAAGCCCCGCCCACTGAAAACACATTGGTGTTCTGGAGATTAAATCTTTTTACGTTTACCATTACCACACCTACTGTGCTGTGAGTGGTAAAACATCAAGGTTTGTCACCACGCGTCGTCAATCCTGGATATCTTTACTTCCAGGGGACTTGTTGTATAAACAAAGCGGGGCCAGATGACAGCTGGCTGGAGGAGGAATGAAGCCATCATTAGCTCATAATGGACTCCGCTCTGGTAACCTTTCCTTCGCCCAGGTTTTAGACAGGGGATAACTTTATAGAGTAATAAATTCAAATCAGGGTCATGATGAGGGACTTACTGCATCTTGGACAGGAAGACTTCAACATTTCAAACATGCGAGTCAGGAGAGTTGTAGTTTGACATTAGTTGCCCTTTGAACAATAAAATTTCACGTTTGGTATCTAACGATATATATACACTAAGATGGCACAGAATAATGCTTTATTTCGATGATCGAAATCTAATATTCAACTGACCTTAAAAACAACTCTCATCAGCTTTAACAGACTTTGCCGCCGCCCCTAAAAGACTTTCACTTGTCTTAGAACAACGTTAAAAAAAAAAATCTGCGGCGTCTTAATAATAGCAACACTGATGAAGGGTTGTCATGGCAACTGAAGTGCTACAACTAATTTCACAGATTGCACTGTTCTTTCTGAGGGAGAAAACTCAGATAATTGTTCCACGAACAAAGCAAGAGTTTCTAGATTGTAAACAGGACTGGGATATGCATGAAAGAAGGCATGATTGACCTATTTCTAAGGTTAACAAAAGAGAAGTCAAATTTAAATGGGTGTATGATGCGTGTTTGTAACAAGGTCAGAATGATCAGTTGTCACTTGTCAACAACATCACGCAGTGCAAGAAAACAATGCAGAAAAAGCTTGCCATTTAAACAAAAATGACAAGTCAATGGGCAACAATGACATTTTAAACAATTTTTTAAATTGTTGATTCAATCTTACCAATCGGTTTTCATCAAACACCTCAAAGAGCAGCCTGTGATTCTGAGGGCAAACCTGAAGTGGACACAAGATGTAAGATGTGACACTTGAAAAGATGCATTTATATACCAACATACCCCAAAAACATTCTTAATTTGTTTGAATTTGAATATGGATTCTGTAGAGACAGCTACTAAGACTTAAAGAGAGGCTATAATAGGCAGCGTTAAGAAGTGGCCATAAGCAACACAAACCTCTGGAACATGTCCTGCATTAAAAAGTATTACACAGTGTCTTATAACTTGTTGTCAATTCTGTTACAGGTCACTTTGATTCTCTGGTCCGGAGAAAAGTACACTGAGCTCCAACTGAGTCACAGTGTGCACTTGTATACTGGTAACACAGTGTTACTCTTAATGGAAGTAAGTAAGTCATTTATTGAACACTTTTTACTCTAAACTGAATTATATTCTGTTTCTATGGCATGGGATGTATATATGTGGTATACATCACTTAGGAAACTATATACTTGACAGGCATTAGAGAGAGTATTTGTAAAACTTTTAAAAATATATACTTACCCTGAAGTAAAATTCCTCGTTCCATTTTGGATTTAAAGTCTGAAACAGAATATTATCATATCACTGACATATCGAACGACATTAACAGCAGATGCATTGGAAAAAAACGGAACATATTAATTGTTTATTTTAGCAATATTATTTTTGTGTGCAGAGAAATCCGTCGAAGGGAGCATGAGGGCAGATGTTGTTCAACCTTTCACATTTGTTTTTTTATTGGTCTAAGAAGTATGTAACACTTTCTCATTGAAATTCCATCCCTGATTGGAATGACTGAAACACTAAAATGCCAATGAAGAGTCCTTTTCACACGTCTCTCTGATTAATAAAACCTTGACAAGAGTGATAAAATATCGTGTCTGTAAAAACAATTGCAGGGACACCGGAATTACAAACAAACCCAGCATACCTTAAAGTAAATGGAGCTTTTGACAAGTCTTGAAAAATCATAATTTTGTATTTCATTTTTTTTTTTAATATTGAAGGCTGAGCTCCTAATGCTTTTAGTTGTTCTTTCATTCTTTATTCATTTGGTGGGTCATGTGTTGTGGTTCTGGGTTGTTTTTTCTTTCTATAAAAACATGGGCTTCTTCACCAACAAAGGAGCCCCACTTATAGACACAGAAGGCTTATAGAAGCAAGTAGTGAAGCTTTTTTTTCTGCTCCACATAGCAGTGCATTGTCAGCTATTTATAACCCATAAGGAAAGCATGGCCACCGGCAGCATATGCCTGCCTGCGTGGAGGCTTTTCCTGATTAAAGCAAACGCAATATTTTGTTGTAAAATTACCAAAATATTGTGATAATAAATAAAAGAAATGTTTCATAATGGGTTTTATCAATTTTGCTACTTACCATACCATAGTACTATTTAATTGCAAAGGTCAAATGTGGTTTATTAAAACCATAAGAATCTTTGTTGATGGTTTACCTTTACTGAAATGATGTACAAAGTGAAAGAAAACGAATCAAAACGCTATCCTCAGGGTGGTGTTTTAATAGACAGTAAGAGCTCCCCCTGCCGAGGGTTCCTCTCAGAAATAGGTCACTAGGGGACCAGGGCTTGTCGCCATCTAGTCTATTTTAAGAAATAGTCGCACAATTTGATTAATTTCATTCAGCAATTTTCTATTGATACAACAACCACAAGGGACAAGGGATGGAAAAAATGATTAAAAGAAAACGTTAAGACTCACCTTTTTGATAGTTTTGGTTTGGACTAAGGCGAGCTCTTTGTTCTCATCCGCAACATAGAGAGAAAGTTTGACGTATGGATCACTGCAGACAAAACAAAATACAGATTCAAATTCGATTCATGGTGTTATTTGATATGCAGTCTATTGGGGGTCTTCATTTTGTACTAGCATTTCTTAATATTCAGCACACATTTTCTTTTAAATCATCATGTTAGAAATTCATTTTATATGTTGATCATGTAACTACAGCAATGAGCAAGACACTTTTTTTTGTTTCAGGCTATAAACATTTTAATTAATCTCTTAAGACACGATAAAACACTGTAGACAGCAGTAACCAAATCTACTGTAAATAGACTACTGGATCTTAAAAAAAGGACAAAGCAAAAGGATTTATATTTTTTATACAAAATATTATTACTAAGCAACAATTATGGGTTAAAACAATGACGATCACATTATTTAACAAATAACACAATACCATGTAGCATTACCATTTGTCAAAAATAGGTCTAAATAAATCAACACAGACTTAAAAAACAAAACTTGCATTTTAACGAAAATAATAATACTTTTGTTTTATAGTCAAAAACATCGATTTAAATCTGAACAGAGGTTAAGAAAGATTATCTCTTCACATATGCCACAAATTTGATTTGGCCATTAATGGACTGCTGGAAATCTCAGCACATTGCAAGTGGAAAAAAGAAACACTCGGCTGAACATATCAAGTGTGAAAAGTGATAGAGGATAGAAATAAACGGTTTCAAGGAAGCTGCTAAGATGAGAGGGGTGGTTCAGTGAGGTGCTATGACTAAGCAATCACAAAGGTTTCACTGTGTCCAAGCTGCACCAAGAAATCTTGTACTCGTCTAAATCCAGCAAGACATTCAAAACAAGAACAGGAAATATGATATTATGTGTTGAATCTACTTAATGATCATCTATTTATGTTGCTTAATAAGAAAAAACATGATCGGTGTTGACAAAATAGATACTTTTGTGGCATTAAACAGAAAATATTAGCAAAACTGTTCGACTACACATACAAGAAAATAGGGTTGTATCATTTCAGCACCTGGTGAAGTGACGTGACGCCAAGTTACAACCGTCCGGTCTGGTTGAAAATAACCTCATTCAGTGCCTCTTCATTACAGTTTTCTTGTGAGTCAGGCGGCGCGATCCTGCCAGCAGGGCATCAGGATGCAAACACATGCACAGCGGCGTACAAGTGTCTCTCACACAACGCTAGCCACGTCCAACAATCTCCGGTACTGATGATGCAAACCACCGATGCTATTTAAATTCAATTTGATCAGCTCAAGGCTCAAGGTAATGAATGAGCCAAACTAGATTCACCCACTTGCTTTTGTCGTCTGCAATTATAGTGGCCGTCTTTCTTTCCCATTCGTATCCAAAATTGCTCACTTTTAGTCACCATTGCTGCACTTTAGCCCCAGATATATTCTATTGAGTCTCTTTGTAACATCTGCCAGCATTTGTTGTATCCACAGTAACCATTAGCTTTACTGCGGATGTGGAATTAAAACATTATTGCAGAATGCACTTCCATCCTATATCAATTACTGCAGTTTCAAGAGGACACTGTTCAATGTGTGCTCCCATCATTACATCCACGTACGCTCCTGTTGCAACGATATAAACCTCAGGATTTATAAAAACAAAAAAAATGTATGTACTCATTTACTTAAAAGCCAAAAGTGGGAAAAGGGAATTTCCAGAGTTCTTAAAATACTTATCTTCATGTCTAAGAACATGTCGTGTGCCTTTGATCACATGATGACTATAAAGCTGTGAACCATGGCCACACTGTTTAATATTAACTAGCACATTGCCGACTGACTACAGTGAGACTGGTGATTAAATACAAAGCGCTATGCAACTGCAGCTAGTCAAAAATACTGGCATTTGATCTTAAAAACAAATTTGCTTAAACATAAGGGATGCTTTTCTTACCTACAATTTGACATTTTTTAATGTATTAGCTTAATATCTTAAAGCAGACTTTAGATCTACAAAAGACTAGACATGGGTAATCATTGACCATTTGATTACTGTAATGGTGGACTTTAAAAAGTTAAAAGTTTACCATTTCAAGTCATCCAAGGTATAGTAAGTTTAAAACGCAAGATTCTTTTTATGTCGGATGTAAACACACAGCATTCAAAATCTTAATATACAAGCAGAATGCTTTTATTTTGTTGGCTTTTGTTCCAATTGCTTCAAAAGTATGCTTCACATGGCATTACTGTTACTTACCATTTAATCAACAACCACAAGCTTCACCAGCAGCTGGTTAGCTTTTGGTGAGCTTGTGAGGGTTTCTTGAGCAAAACAGTCTCAATTTTCACTAGGGCCCAGTGTCACAGGTATACTTTTAAAAAATGTCCATATCTACGCCAAGCAAAAATGTGTTCATAACAAATTCAAACCAGTGGCACATCACCAGTACCATGGTATTAAACTTGTATTTTGCATTTGCATTGATATCGGACCCTGGTCCAGGAAGTCGCTTCACAAATAACCTTTGCTTACTTACTTTACTACATTAATAAATCAGTGCAAAACTAATATTTGATCTCGTCTTTAATGTCTGTTCTGAACTTCACAGCCAAAAAGTTTCAAAGTAATTCAAAGCCACCAATGAACCCAACTGTTTTGACTGTAAATAAATGTGAGTAACACAAGAGGGACATACAAAAAGAAGTCGTTTGCGTATGTGAAAAGAGCTTACCTGGCTCCAATGATGTCTTTCTTCGCCAGATCAATTCCTGCAACGACCTTAACCCGTAGCAATCTTGTTTCATTCTGCAAAGAGAGAATCAGATTGAAAATGTGGACAACCTTCAGAGACGTTTTACCTTTTAAAGCTAGCAAGCAGTTTCAAAAAATATGGGTGTGAAAATGAGCAAAATAACCACCATTTTTTAAATAGTTTCTCTTATGCTGCTGACAAACGCAGTAAGAATTAGCCTTAGGTAAGAACTTTGACATAAAGGACTAGATAAACACACAAATTAATAGTACAGTACGCAAAAATAAGATTAGAAACTTCTTAGGCGGCCATGTCTCTTATAGGTTAAAGAGGTCAATAAGTCTCTAACTCTCGAAGGGACATCCAATGATTAACTCTTTCTACCAGATTTATAGGTGCTTAAAACTTGAAGGAGACTATGTGGCAAACCCAGGACCAGTTAGCCAAGATTGTATCTCCGAACTGACTTTCAAGGCTCCACCAATTTGTGGGCAGGACGGTGATGTTAAAAATCCCATTACGCTAATCAATACGACCAATAACATGGTAGCCCATTTTGTTTTTTGTTTTCTTTCATTTACATTGAGGTGTAGTTACCTTGTAAGACAATGAAGTGATCGCTGCTATGACACAACGCTCGGGTGAGGTTAAGGTCCAGGACAAAGCCTTCACTTCCTCGGGTCATTTCTCTGATCAGGAGGTGTAACATTACTGTTTAGCCCAAAGCCCTTGGGAGTGCATAGTCTTAAGGAATGTGGAAACCAAGTTGGCTTTAACTTTCACTGGGGGGGAGATTGTTTGCAGTAAAAGACGGAAGAAGGAACTCAATTGTATAGTATGAATAGTTAAATAAATACAGAAGCTAATTGTTTAATTCCAGATAAAGTCGTACAATCTTGTTTACAATAAATGGTCGGAATTTTGTGGAAATATGGAAATTAATCTCACATTATATATACTGTATACCTAGACTCACTCACTTACGATGTACTTATTAACCACATCTCTACAGGTCTGGTTTGGGAAAGGTTGGAGTAAACATAAGGCTGTAGTTGACATGACACAATCCTAAACCCACACCGGTTGCTCATGGCAATTTAACCAACAATTTCATATTTACATATGTATTTTTTTTTAAGTCAGCTATGTCAAAAACATCAATAAAATAAAGAAAATGTTTGCTGTCATTTAACTATCCACACTTCACAGTTCTTTGATATAAAGGTATGACAATAACATTACTTACCACTTACTACTACTAAGTGATACGAGTCAAAAAACACGATTGAAAAAATGGATTTTACTCCAGTATCGACACAGTCAAATGAGCAGAAGTGAGCCAAGCTATTCAAGGATAAAAACTCAACAATGACAAACACGCCCCTGTTTTGACAGAGAGATATGAATGATTTGTTGAGTCACTACACGTCGTGTCAAAAAAGCCTCAAGCTTCAGTTTACATTACAACTCCTGACTGTGTAAGGCACTTAAGTTCTAGTGTTTGACTATAGGATTTGCATGTACCACAACCAGGATAAGGTTACCCCCTCTCACCTCATTATTGATGACACCACATAGGGGCAATGCAGTGTAAGCCTAAATGGCTGGTGAAGAAATGGATAGGGTCCAAACCTTTGGATTCTAAATTACCTTCCAGAGAAGTCTTTTAGAAAAACACTGGGCCCGGCTCTGACCTGGGCTGCTCCCTAGACAGGAGGACTTTGACTATCGTCAACGATGGCGGACCTGTCCAACCCCCTCCAGGAAACAACTTTGATGGCAGTAAACAGCATAAACAATGTCCCACATAATGTACACCCACGCTGCAGGAAGGCGAGATTCAGCCACTCCTTTTTTTCCCTACTGTGGTCAGACTGTTTACTTGAAAAAATCTAATGTTTTTACTACGGTTGTGTATTAGCGAGAGTCTGGCGATAAGGTACGTATCATGATATGGTGGCACAAATCATTGCAACACTGTGGGAACATCTATACGCTTGTTGCATTGTCCAGTACTTGACTCCGGTGTTTCCGAATTTACAGACCACATGACTCTTGACAAAGCCGGAACTGCTTTCATTTGTTTTGAAACCATAAAAAAATATCAGCATAAAAAAATGCTGGAGTCCACTGTATCCTCTCGTCCTTAGTCATCACGCAGAATTTCATTATTCCTCATGCTTCTGTAATTACTGCTCCAATCTAGCGGCCTGGAAGTTAAATTGCAACACAAAAATGAAGAAACTATGTAAATATTTGCATGTTATTTTTTTATTTAAAAATTGATTTATTGAAATAGATAGATAGATAGATAGATAGATAGATAGATAGATAGATAGATAGATAGATAGATAGATAGATAGATAGATAGATAGATAGATAGATAGATAGATAGATATTGTTTTAACTTTAGTGAAATTTAAACAATAAAATGACTATGATTAAAACAAAATATGATTTAGAAGCAAAAAAAAAAAATGAATGAATGAAAGAAAACTCTGTTGTTGTGCAGTTGAATCAGTATTGTCAACAAATAAAGCCATATATTGTTGTATTCATATTTTCAGCTGATTATTTTTGAATTGTTGTTTTTTTTTACTCCCCCTGTACTTTTGTAGAGTGTGTATTTTATAAAGACGTCAAAGACTAGTGTATTTGAGCTAGTTTGTATTGTTGTTGCTCATATTTGTAATGTATTTATTATCGTTTTAACATATAATGTGTATAATAGGTTTCATTTTTTTTTCTTTTGCGAATCCAAATTATATTGTACATAGTGTGCATTATGAATGCCATACAAAGTATGGTATGTATTAATACATCAATAAACATGAGCTTAACAACTAATAATCAATGCTTAAAAAACACATTTATTAATGGCCAATATACAATATTACAACGTTGACCGCAGCATGTATGACTGATCCATAAGAGACGCCCAGATTTCGAGATATTGCCTGTATTTGTAAACACGAAAAATCAAAAACAACAACCCAGGAAGACACCTCGTCTGCTCCCGAGTACATCGAATAACATCACGTTCCATGTTGACGTGCTAGAATCCTGTCGAAGCAGCGTTTTTTCTGTGATGTTTGAGGAACTGACAGATGATCGTTGCCCAGGAATGTGGCTGAAGGGCTGGTTAGCTCGGCTGTCATCACCCGCTGACGTGAACCACGAAAAATATTCTAGAAAAGCTCTGAAAATAACGAGCCACCACACGAGGGGCTTACCTCGTCTTCTGATAGTCCATATATTGGCTCGAAATTCGTAGCCATAAAGACTGTTGTCCCAGAACACGGACGGCAAAGGAGGTTGTAGCAGAGCTAGCTTGTAGCTAGCCTCGAACAATAAAGTCCCACTTTCCTCTCTTTGTGTCGCGCGGATGCTGGTCAAGTCCACGGGAGACCAGGGCAGGTTCCGCGGGTACGTCAAGGGGTTTGGGTTATTTTTGTTGGACCCTTGTGGCTCACTGGAAGGGGTTTGTTTCCCAGGCTCACGACTTGAATTTAAACGGCATCCAATATGTTTCGATGTAGACAGATCGCTTTTGTCAACTCCAGGGCTTATCCCAGCAGAACCCACTGACACTTGACTTCCTCTTGGTGTCTCGGCCAATCAGGAGGCGAAGGTGGATGATTGCCGGCGGTGTGAACCAATCAGATGCGAGGCTTTTGTCCCAAACCGTGTTGCTAACCAATAATCACTGTAATGGGAGTTTATTGATGTTTTTCTGTTTTCGTTTTTTTTTTTTATATTTTAAATCATTATTAGTACATGATGATATGAACCTAACCTAATAATAAAAAGTAATATTTACAAATGTATTTTTTAAATATAATCATTCATTAGTCGTGATATAAATTAAGCGGTCAAATAGTGGGCGGGGCATTTATTTTGACAGCACATTATTGAGTAATATAAACTGAATGTTATATATTCATACCATAAACCATTCCAGTTATCCTAGATTATAGTACAAAATACGCTATTATAGTGTATAAAGGAAACACTCACAAACATTTTTTTGTAATATTCTCTATAAGACTCTCTGACATCATTTTTGCCTACACTTTTATTTAAATATAACTATCAATAAATTGTGCATTTCACCAAAGGTATAATACGTATATTGGTAAATACTGAAATACTCCTCCATTTTACTCACAAATAAAAATGTTCAAAGAACAAGAGGAGGCCCAGGGACAGACCCAGGAAAAAAAATTTGTCTCAACATTTACCAAAGCTGAAGTTAGTACCATTGTTAGAAAATATTGTTGAAGCCGATTATAAACTAACGATGCAGGAAATTTCCCATTCTTTAGACCGATGGGAAAACCTACCTATATTGTTTATGGGGAAAATAAATACTCTCAAAATGAATATTCTCTTCAAAATTAAAATAATCTTTACATTCTTATGGAAGAATAAACGCCCCAGGCCACCCCTATCGCTATTGGGCAGCTCAGTTAGGAACTATGATGTTCTATTTCACAAAAGATAATGTGCCGTTGTGGAGGTAAATGGAGGAAAGTTCATTAAAAACTTGCCTTCCCCATGTTTTTGTATTCAGCTAACTCTAAAAGATTAAAACAGCATACAAATAATCCTGTGGTAAAAAACATTATTAACGTATGGGCTCAAGTTAAAAAATATTTCAAAGAAGGTTTTGACATTTGTGCTGAAAAGGGTCTACATAGTGTGGGAGATCTTTATAGTCCAGATGATAAACAACGTCTGTCCTTTAATTACACTTTTTTCAATTTTTACAAATTAGAGACTTTATAAGATCTCAACAAAAACAGTCATTATCGATCCCTAAATGAACTGCTATGGAAGAAATGATGTTAAGGTATGCCTGAGGAAAAGGGTTAATTTAAAAAATATATGGTGAACTGGTTGGTCAGTCACCAGAATCATCAATGAGCAGACTTAATTCTTGGAGAGAAGACCTACAGGTCATTATCTCTGATGTGGGAATGGGACCAGGCCTGTACAAAAAGCTTAGTCACAAACGGTGAACACACGCCTTAAATTGTTGCAATACAATTGGCTAATGCGCACTTATATGACACCAGTCAAACTAAATAAATTTACCAACACTGTACTGGATATTTGTATCAAGTGTGGAACTGAGAAAAGGCAGAGTTTTTCCACTTTTGTGGCAATGCTCCGAAATAGAAACATTCTGGAAGGAAGTCAAACAAAGTCTTGAAGAAATGTTAGGAATTCAATTAAATTTGGAACCAAAACTTTTCCTATTAGGTGTGTACCCAGTTGAATGTCCAATTCTAAAAATAAACACAGACGATTTATTGATATTGCTCTGTTGTTGGCAAAAAGAATGATTGCAGTTGCATGAAAGGACATGGATAAGCCAAAAATTGGTAGATAGATGTTAGATTTAACATCAACTCTGCCCCTAGAAAAACATCATATATGCTATTAAGGGTAAACAACAGTGTTTTGACGATATGTGGGGCCCTTCTGTAGGTTCCTTACAAATAATGACATCTCTCACATGATGGAAGTACCTGAGGAAGATGTATTGTGACCTGATGTAGTTCATTTGGACAACATTCTTGTCTCAGCTGACCGCTGTTAATTGTGGAAAAAGTTGTGGATTATAACTGTTCTTCATAATATATTCTCAGACGTCAATTTGTTCGTGGAATTGTTATTTCACCCTCATTTTATTATTTTTGTATGTTGTTGTTTTTTTTTTGGTTTTTATTTGATTTTTTATCTTTTGTTTTGTATTATTATTTTTCTGCGTCCATTTCGATTATGTCTTTATCGTGAACCTGTATGTGTTTGTGTTGTAGTATATTAATGTGTGTGTTGTATATTAATGTTTGAAAATAATAAAATAAATTGATGGAAAAAAAAAAGCTGCAGTTATTTAGTATTTAGTATTACAATCGGCTCGGTCATAGATTGCAATACATGCGTTTGTAAGAAAATAATGTTGATGTTTTTCAACAACAAAGTGTGAAAAAATTACGTTTACTTTACTTTGACATAACTTCTTGATTCTAATTATTGTGAAATCAAAATAATAGACAGTACATCTTTTTTTTTGTAATAGTTTGTTAGTGTTATTTCACAAATACGTCTATTACTGTGTAATAACCAGACACTGTGGTCACTTCACTTGCAGTTGTAATATCTAAAAGCACCACTAGGAGCCCCTAGAGTTTCATTATAACCGAGTGTCAGATTAGGACAAACGATTTCAAATAAACTGTCAAAGCAAAGTCACCAGAGAACAAGTAAAAATCAATCTTGAACATTAAAAACAGGAAAGTACTGCGTCTCCACATCGTCTATATTCGAATAATATATAATTTATGAATTTTTAACGTATTATACAAGCACAGGCTGCAGCAGGACTTTTTTTCTCGAGAGAAATTGATTCAATATTAAAACAATTATTTAAATTTCTGGACTGAAAAACAAATCCCTGTGTGTCTACATGGATATGAGCATGGCTTGTTCACCAATGAGGGACTTTGTATCAACACAGTGAGCAGATGGCGATATTATATAACATTATTGCTTCTAAGCAGAGCTGACAAGAGGAGGGACACAGCCAAACATGTATTCTAACACTAGAAATGTTTTATTTATAGATATACTGTAGTTCCATCGAAAGTGATAATAATAATATAATAATAATAATAATAGTGAATAGATTGGCTGCAATAATGTGAGTTTGTGTTTTGTAATATATCTTGAACTTTTTTTTAATGGCCTGTCGTTTCTTTAAAGTGACATTGATTTAAAATACTTTAACATGTATGTATCGTATATTTCTGATAGTTACCATCATGGAGTCCATCCCAGCTACCTCAGGAGTGAGGCAGGGGACACATTGAACAATCCGGTCAGAGTACCACAACTATTCATGCACACACTCACACCCATGGATAATGGCTTTGTGTGTATTCTTATTCCATTCTTTTATTCAAAATAAATAAATAAATACTGGGTTGTGTTTATAACACTGGCAATAAACGTTTCTGATCCTATTTCTGTTAATGTGTTTATGAATTCAAATATCTGCTAAATGTAAGTGATACTTTGTAGTGAAACTGTAAAATCCTCACAGTTTTATTTATATATATAAGATTTACAATTAACAAACATGCTTCGAAAACACTCATTTAGGAGTAAAGAACCTGTAAGCTTGAAATGTTACCATTAAGGTAAGTAAGTAAGTAAGTAATTTTTATTTATATAGCGCTTTTCCAGACCAGGGTCACAAAGCGCTTAAACAATCAAAAAAATATTCAATAAAGTATATACTTTATGTCTTATTTGTGAATTAGAATAAGTCCCTTAGTTAAAAGTCGGTGATGATAAATAATACACAACGATAATTTAAATGGAAATAGATATCTTTCTTACCTGGATTATTAAAAAAAAAAAAAAAAACATTCCAGTAGACTAAAAATAATATAACTTAAACTTAATGTGAGATACTTTTTAGCTCAGGCTTTGACAGACAAGCATTGTTTGTGAATCACAATTTATAAATGATAATAAAACTGAAACAAAGCATTACTATTATTATAGGACATGGTGGTTGACGCTTAAAAGGTGTATTTTAAAACACAAGACAAATAATACGGAAATCGTAATTATTTTAATTGAATTATTTAAATTGTATTAATTATTTTGCAACTTTAAATGACAGTATTCACCACACATGTATTTCACCACTTCGTCTAAACGTCAACAATCGCCTGGACACTTGTTGGGCGTGGTTTATCCAGGAGGATGAAATTGTTGGGCGGGTCATCTGTTTCACCCGCACCGCCCGCACCGGTTGCTCCTGGTAAGCATAAGACATGTCGCACTGACAGCTAGATCTCTGCGCGTCTGCGTCCGTCCATTCACTTTCATTTATTCTGTTTTAAAAGAAGAACAATATTCACCTCCTCAAAGAAAACAACTCGGATTGCGGCGTTGTATAAATGCAGGTAAGTCTCTATCTTGACTAAATCATATTGAAGCATTGGAAACGGAGCACAAAAAGAAATAATTGAATAAGTCTGATAAGTTATCGTCATTTCGACTGACTTTACAGGTATTTTTGAAACGTTTTAATCATTTCATTGTAGATAAATAATGAATTTGATAGAACATCTGCAGCTCTTGCTCTAAAGATAATAATCAGAAACTTAACATTGTTATACAAAATATCAGGATCTATTATTTGTCAAGTACAAATTAAATTTAAGACTCCATATCTGTCAGGGATGTCTACTAAAAAGGGAATGTAGTCGAGCAGCCGTTTTAACTATAGCTTACCTGGAAAGTGAAATGAACCAGCTCAACCTTCATGACCAAGTTCAGATATATCAATATATATTATACAGCACCATCAGACGTCATGCTTAATACAGAACTATAATGCTATAATGGGATTAACATTTTGACTTGACCTGCTCTTCCTCTGTGAGAAGTGTGGTGGCCTCAACAGGATTACTATATTTGGGACCTGATGCAGACTTACTTTTCCCACCTTCAGTTGTCTCATTATTACATCTTACCAGGTGTATTCCTTTATTTAGCTCCTCAACTATGACTGGTTCCAATGAAACGATGAGAAAACCTGCCATGATGAAGACTGTTAATGCTGTAAAATAAGGACAATATGATAGAAACTTACAGTTTAAATAATGTTCCAATAATAGTTTTTTACATTTTTATAAATACAATGCTGTTTTAAAAATAAATAATATTGTATCAAATAATTTAAAGGATGATGATGAATCATATACAGTAATAAATCATAAAGAAGTTCTTAGAAAGAGGTGGGTTCATGTGCTTTAACTGCTTTCTTTGAACTTGGTCTGTTGTTATCAAAACAAAGCTACAAGTGAAGGTTTGTACTGTTGGTTTTTTTTTAAGAATCTGCATTTGTGGTAAAAATATCAAACCAATGTTGGTTTCCTGGCCGCACAGAAAGATAAATTAGTTCATTTAAATTCTGTTCTATTGATTATTACTGTCTGAAAGGTGTTGTGTTTTGGGGAAAAGATGGTGTTTTCTCTGCAGATGCAAAAGCCTGGGATTCTTGACACGTCGACGTGCTCGTTTTAAGTCAAGTTTACTCAAAAGATAAACTTGAAAAACTAACTATATGTTCTTTGTTCATTATACCAGACCGGGCTGGCCAACTTTTTTTTTCCACTGTGTCTCATGGACTAGCAGCAACATTTCAAAAGGTTTAGTGCATGAAAAAACCCATCTCTGTAGCCCTGGGCTGGGCTTTCTCTGCAACAATTTGTTGAATGTGTTCGTAACAATTATCTTTACACAATTATTTTCTCATGACCCGAAACAAACATGTTCATGTCCTTAATTACTTGGGACTAAATCCTGTACATTTTTTTTTAATAAATGTGTCAGAAAAACTATCCAAAACTAAATAAATTATGTTAACATGTCAGAATTTACAGTTAATTAAAATCCATATAACTTAGAGAGTGATAGTTCACCCAAAATGAAAATTTCCCTCATTTTCTACTCAACCTCATGTCAATTAAAGCAGTTCTGGGAAGTTTTGGGTACTTTGATATTTTTGTTCTAAAATAACTTGTTAAAACTAGTTGAATGACTCATATATCGTGACTTGAGGTGTTTTGTGTGATTTTTATTTTCACTGTAAAAGTTCTTTGGGATGGTGTGAACATGCTTGTTGTGATGTTGGGTGGGGGTGAATTACAGTACTAGTTAAAGTTATGTTATCTACAAAGCCGTCATATCATATTTCATTATCCACAATCTGATTCATCAGTATCGTCCTTCATTCAGACAATGGAAGTCTGTAATCATTAGTTCAACTGCTGCAAACCTGGGACATGGCAACTTTTGCGACGTTTAGCAAGTGCTCATGGGAAATGTGGTCTCCCGTCGGGCTAAACACTACCACTTTAGTCCACTGGCGTCGCTCGACTTTGAATCGCATAGAGCTGCTTTAAGGTCTGGGGGTTTTTTCAAAATAATCTGTGTCTTTTTTGGAGTTACAGGCAGCAAAAAAACACACTTAAAAACATCCGTATGAAATGTACTGAATGGACTCTTCCGTTACCAACGACAATTTGAACAATTCCTCATGTTGAGGCTTCAATACAAGATAGACATTACAGACACGCAGTATGGAGGTATTTGGATGTTTTTAAGTGTCTTTTTAAGATGAAGACAAGGACAACTGAGGTCCAGTTTCTTCCTGTATCTCCAAAAAAAACACAGATTACTAAATATTCCCAATTTAGCTGTCAGGAGGGTGAGAAGAAAATGAGTGAATTTTGGCTGAACTTTTCCTTCAACCTTCCTGCGTCATCTTCTATCCGAGAGTACGGATGGTCGGCAACTATATAATGCTCCTCCACCACCAGATTATACACAGTCACCATGGGATTCATCAAATTTATCTCTAATGAATCCTGAGCAAAACTTCATTTTTTTTTAAACAATTGTGAATGTCTTTGTGAACGACGACCTCGACAGCTCTCCGCATGAGAAGCATGTAGGTCAGACAGCACTGCTGCCTGGAAAAGCAAATCAATCTTTCCACACAAGCCAAAAAAAAACAACTCTTTTCAACCTAACCCTTACATTAGATTTTAGGGGTCAAATACTTGACCCCTGTTTTATTAGTATGTGTTATATATTCCATTTGTAATTTGATCCAAAGGGACATCTATTAAATACATTTACCGAGTACAGTTTTTTTTTTCCAACTATTCTTTGTTGAACGGTCTATCACTGGTACTGAAATATCAGTCTTTAGTTTAAAACTATGGTATCATACATAAAAGTCACATTATAGCAAAAGCTTACTATGTAGCCATGTTTTAACAAATCATATCCCGTATGCATCAACATTTTCAGAGAAATTTGCAGCTGAACTTTTTTCTTGTTTGAAACACGCAATCACACAATGATGGGAGTAGGCTGCAACGCAGCGTGCTAGCTCACCGTCAGGAGAAATAATGGTTACGTGTCTGACACAATCTTATCCAGAGTTGGAATTGAACCGGAAAGTTCTTGGGACACGAGCCAACCCCTTTACCCTCTGTTGTATATGTCACGTCGGGTAATCTCGTTTCCTAATGGAAACACATTATATACCATGACTGGCCCTCAAGACTTAATGTGACGGGGAAAACTGGGGCGGGAAGGCAAAAACTGTTGTTTTATTATTGACTATTTAAAATACTTTTGACAGAACATATCAATTAAATATGAAGGCACTTCATTTTGAAGTATTTAGTTATTTATTACATTTTATTTTGAGGGACAAGACACACACCTCAAAAGGACAAAGTCATCTTTTAGTAGTAGCTGATGTTGTGTCTTTATTTTTGACGGCGTAAAGTTGCAAATAAACGAGAGAAAGTGACAGAACGGATCTGAGATGTTGTTGCTAAGAGACGACTGTATTTACATTATCTAAAGGAGGTGGAACTACTTATTACTACAAATAGTGGCGTCATTAACAACAATTTCAATCAAAATGATTGAATTAATTTATGTAATTATTATTAATAATTATTATAACTTGTACATTCAAAAGATAATAATACAAATTAAGCAAAATATGAAAAAGAAAATACTGGAAAGGAGTAGTAAAAATTAAAAAATATATATTTTAATTTAATTTTTCTATTTTTCTTAAATTTGTAGAAATTTTCCATGTAAACCTACACATATATACATGAAATATATAATAGATAATCATTCTAGAACATATACCTCGTATTTTCTCTGATCAAACTCACGGCCCGGGGGCCAAATCTGGCCACCCAGTCATTTTATGACTACTGGGCGGTTGTCTGAGAGATTCAAAGTAGATTCATGTTCGTGTTCTTATGGTGACTTTTATAGATGTCAGTGTTTGAGATGAGATAAGGAAAATTTATTATCATACAGAGACTTCCAATGAAAAGAAAATCTATTTCAATCAGTCTGGTAAATATACCTTTTTTTTCTGGCATGTGACTTGAGATTTAAATCTCTGAGTTTAACGTCACTAAAATATTCCTTTAAAGTTGATAAGAAGATTGCTGTACTCAGAAGAGGAAGCGCATCATCACAAATACTGTCATGTAAAGAGACAACCCATTGGTAGTGGATAAAAGAGGAAGTGTCGGGAGGTTATGTCCACTGTTGGCCGTTGTTTGCAGAGCTGAGCAGCTTACTGGCTTCGGACATGCTTATGTAAGATGCTAAATGCAGCGGGAAGCTAATCCAGAGGCTCCATCTTAATGCCAATTATCAGATTGTGACGTTACTGAAATGAAGGCACCAATCTGAGCGAGGGCAGACTCATGTAACTTTATGACGTTCTATCTTCGTACTCGTGCATTCTAGCAATATGACGTCTTAATTTCTAGATGGAACGATGACTCAGCGTTTTATTAAGAAAGTTTTTTTTTAGGTTTTATTTAGTATACCTCAACGGAAATGTCTTACGTTCTATAAAAGTTTCTGTGGAAAATATATAGCGACACTTTTTTTTAATGTTGTTGCATAAATAAATAAATATAATATAAGTGTGTATTTCTTGGAATTATAAGCTCTTCACCAACTAAAAGAAATACAAATATTAATGACATTTGTAT